>NC_036461.1:2223662-2341162 GCF_002775205.1 Xiphophorus maculatus
TCCTGGCCCGCATCGCAAACGGAGATTTAATCAATGGAGGAGAGGAAAAGCAGGAGCGGATCAATGCTTGCTCGGCTGCGCTGAAGGTGAAGCCAGGCCTCGCTACATAAATTGGACTAATTGAAGAGCAGGCTAGAAAACAAGCACGTCTGAGTCAGCGCGCTGCTCAAATGCTAAATTCATCGCCTCAGAAACACGCGGACATTAAATCAGGCAACAGGAGATCAGAAACATGTTAGATCATTTAATATGAGATCATATTTTATTTTCAAGGTGTGAAAAAATCCCTGACAGCTGAAATTTACTGACAGTGATTCAATCCTCAATAAAAATTTTATGTGTTTTATTGAGATTTTATGTGAAAGAGTGTTTTCTGCTCATCTAAAGACGGAAATTCAAGTTTAATTTTCTTTACAAAAAAACTCAAGCTCAGTCAGATTGAATGGATAGCGTCTGTGACTTTAACTAGGCCATTCTAACACATAAATGTGGCCGTATCTCTCTTGAAGGCTTAAATTGTCTCACTGAGTTTTGTTTTTGTGAACCAGAGAATCAGATTTAAAAAATTAAAATTTAAATAATTATATCCTGTAAATGTTTTTTTTTAAATTATAAACTACACTTTAAAACATTTAAAGATGTTTTAACATGAAAATAAAGTTTCACCTGCCAACTTGAAAATACAAGTAAAGTCAAATAGAAAATTGTTTTGGTTTTAGTTTAGAAATTAAAGTTCCTCAAGTTGATTTAACAACAGGAGACAAGTTATTATTTTTAAAGTTTTGACAGCTCATTAATCTTCAAGTGTGAGTTGATTTAACTTAATCCTGTAATTATTTCACATTAAGCTAAACAAAAACATCATCATCTAGTTGAACAAGCTCACATTTCTATATTATTCCACCCATAATTTGGTTAAAACAATTTAAAGTTAGAAGAATTTATAGTCTTGATTTGGCTTGAAAGAACAAACTATGACGAAACATGTTATTAAAATCACACTGAATTCTGCACAGAAATATTTACTTTGATTAGCTCAACCACTGTGAGTAGACATTGTCCTCAACTATTACAAACCAACATTAATATTTGCCTTAAAAACACACAAGATACAGTTCACTTCATTTTACTCACACTGCAAGACAAGGTGCAAAAATCTGCCACAAGGCATTCTGGGAAACAATCCCATCGCTGGCCTTTTTCTTCTTTTAGTTTTTTTAAGCGCTAACTTAAATATCCTGTTTACTCAACCCTTTGAGATGTGATAAAACTTACAAAAAGTTAACACAAAGTCATAGTTAAGTTCAAAATCTAAAACTTGCAACGAAGTTAGTAGATGCAACTCAATGTGACTCAAAGGTTTTACAGTGTAAAATGCACTATATTATTGAAACAAATTAAAGGGTAAATCCAAATAAAAACCTAACTGTCATGTTTTACTCTGATTAGAATAATGTTTTCTGTTATCTGTGTCTAGAAAGATGTTTTCGTTCATTCAGGAATTGGATTTGAGCAGCTAAAGAGTTAGCATCGCTAACCCTAACGCATTAATCTGAACTGAAATTAGCACTTTGGATTTTATCCAGAAAAACTAATTTAGGGGAAGCTAAGTGTGCTAAACAATTCTAAAGTTAGCAAACACTCTAACGTGATAAATTAGCTATTAGCAAAAATGTGCTAATCTGGATGTGAGTAACGTTTACAAAATGCTTAGTCAAATTTTATGAATGGTTGTTCCAAAGTCTGCTTGAAGTAAAAGTCAGTAGATTCAGGTTAAAGGGAGAAATGGAGCTTATTAATAAATGTATCAAAATAAACGGCTAGTTGCTACATTATCTGTCAGACCTCTCTGCTGGTCAGGATGCGATCCTCGCTGAAACCTCAATCTATTTCTGATCGCTCGGGTCCTCAGTCGTTGGTTTGGCCTCAATTAAAAAGTTTTGTAGGAATTTCAAGAACAACAGGAGGTGTTAACCCTGTTAGCACAGCGGCGTGCTGTAGCATTAAGTCTTAAAGATCGCAGAGCCCAAATGAAATGATTGTATCAGATAGAAATCGATGAGAATCCATGGCTTCCTTAATCCTGCTCCAGCTCCCAGATCACTCCCGGTGCAGGCAATCTCTCAAGCGTCATTACGACACCCAGATCGATAGCGGGCAGCTAAGGCCTCCGGTTCAGTTTCTGGTTACTCTGCAGAAGTGAGGAGGAGGCGTTTAAAGGAGAAGAAAGATGAGAGCTGCCGGGACAGCTTCATGTGCTGCTGGTGAATGTAATTAACAAGAGACGATGGAGGAAACAGACCTGAATCGTGCCACTGCTGCAAAATCTTTTGTGGCGTTATCATCTCACAGTTTGGACTTCAGGATTTCCTGCCTCAAGAGACAAACGAAGAAGCAGGCTGTCTGATTTACGATCAGATCCAGAACAGGTGCATGTCTTTTACTGAGGAGCAATAACTTTTTATTAAGCACTTTCTTATCTTCGGTTTTGACGTTTTGATTCAGTTCAAGACCAATAAAACAATAATAAAAAAACAAAAAACCCCGAAAAGCTCTGGTAGACTTGGTTCAGTTGGGGATCAATGTTGCAACATTTCCAGCTGCTGTGCTTCTTTCTCTGCTCCGAGTCAAACCAACCAAACCCTTTACAAAACCTGTTCACCTCCTCGCCTGCGGGGGCGCTGCAGCAAGAACCGCTAAAGAAAACAAGACGAGAACCTTTGAAGAAGAGGTTTTCGTGTTTTTTCTAGAAATTTTCTGGAATTAATCTCTAAATTTCAGATTTTTTTCCAGCAAATTTTCAATTTATCTTGAAACAAATTTTTTCTAAAAGATTTCAGTCTAATCTAAAAATTTCACTGTTTTGTTTTCAAAATTTCCAGTTTTTAAAGAAAATGTTTGAGTTTTTTTTCTTGCAATTTTTCAACTTTTCAAACTAAGAAAATTCTAGAAAATTTCTGAGGATATTTGGAATTTTTCTGAGGTATTTCTAGCAAATTCCTAACTTTTAAAATTGTCCATTTATTTCAAAGAAAATTTCTGAGATTAAATTCTCAGAAATTTAATTTCAAAAACTTTTCTAGCAAATTTTCAACTTTTCAAACTCAGAAATTTTCAGTTTTTTTTTCTAGAAATTAATCTAAAAATGTCTGAGTTTCTTGGCAGAAATCCCCTCGTCCTTTTGTCTTGTTTTGCCTCTAATACATGGTCTAATTGTGATGCATTTCCTTGTGAATAAAAGAATTGGGTTATCTGTAGCAGCAGGACGGCCCATCATTAGCAGCAGTGGCCTGTGCTGGAAGAGGCTCAGATTAAGAGCCTTCAGCTCCGTTCTTTGCTCTGTTTTGCATTTGAGTCACAGCGTCTGTTTAAAACCCCTCAATTAAAAGCAGCAAGTCGGGCGCTGCTTTAATGATAGCTGTGATTTTAATCAGTAGCGCCGTTTTCCTCGCAGGTCCTGGAGGTCTGGAGGCCTCGCTGCACACATCAACTTATCGCTCCCTTTTTTAATTTCCCACCTCAGTCAAAGTCTGCTCGGTTTGCCCTCTTCCCTCTGCAGACCGCGCCGTTAGGAGGCACACAGTAAAAGAAAATGAAAACAGTATAAGTAATTAATACCATTAGCATCAATATTCTAGTCGTGAGTGGCGAACACGGGGAGAAGCGGTACAGGAAGTCTCAGTGATGGGAATATGAGTGGGAAGAGTGAGAGGAGCATTGTTTACTCTCCGTCTCCATCTTATCGTGTTTTTGAAGAAGACCGCTGGCACAAAGGAACTTTTTTTACACAATTAAGAAGGGCCGGTGTAATTACTGCCGCCGCCGCGCTTTGCTGCTGTCACAAAACTCCGTTTGCCCCGCGGTCATAAAAAACACACTGACGAATATTTAGGGATGAATAATTCAAAATGATTGTTCGCACTCAATTATTCATGGAGCCTCAGCGAAGGCAGATTTGCATCTCGCCGCTGTAAATATTATTAATCTTGCCAATTACTAAATTCTCTGCTGCTCCAAATTCTTCAATTGATGTTCCAAATGTGTGCGGCATTTTACAGCCTTTAATGTTTAAGTGGCCTGAAATGAATGTGGCGCAGCTATTACAAGTCATCTGGAAAAATAATCAAGAGATTTTTCACAGCAACCACACCAAACTGCCAAGTGCAACTCAGCCGCACATCAAAATGCAGAAATGCTGCAAAACCTATTAGTTTCACAATGAAACACTGAAACCTTATAAAATTGATACGTTCGTTTGGCCTGTAAATTATGTTGGATATTTTTAGTGCTTTGTTTGCAGTCAGTTCTTTGTTCTGTGTAGTTTAAAACACCCAATCAGAACCAAACAGTGACAAATATTACTAAAAGAAGGACAAGTTTTCATTGGTGAAACATGCAAAAATCTAAACACAAACTCAAAATGTTAATTTTAAAGCAATCATGACTGAGAAAACAGATTGGTCTACAAACTGGAAAGAAATGCCTAAGAGTGTCTTGTGGATAGAATCATTGCTGCCATCAGCTCCTTGTGTGTATTTCTATAGAAAGTTCTGCTGACCCAGTAACTGAGTGAAGCTGTGATTGGTTCACTCAGTCTATTACTGGAAAACAAAGTGTGTGATATCACGTTTAGACATTTATTTTCTTGAATACATATTTGGAAATTTCTCACCAGAATATGATTTTTATTTTATGAAAAGGTATAGTACCCTCATAAAATAAGATGCATCACCAGGTGACTGATTGCCATGACAACGCTGTGTCACATTTCTCTCTCCTTCTTCACTCTGCAGTTTTCAGCCTATAGGTGTGCTTGGGGTTATTGTCTTGCTGCATGACACGGTTGGAAAATATCAAACAGCTTCCTGGAGGAACAGCATCAAACGAGACGGAGTGACATCCATGGTGTCTTAGCACGGCTAGCACAACTAGCACGGCTTTTTAAAGGTCACTGACTTCGCCTGCAGCAAAGCACACTGAGCCATCACTGATGGTCACTCACTGGTCACAGCTGTTGCTGCACAAACCAGAAACTTTGTCCTGCTGATGCATAGAACTCTGACCAGCATTGACATCCTTTAGCATAAATGCTACGACTTTTAAAACCAAAGTTAACACAAAAAATTCTCCCTTTTTTCCTCCTATTGCAAAACAGAAAATACAATCAACCAGCTGGACATAAAGATCTTCAGCTCCTTTCAGGAGGATTTTGCAGATTGTCGTTTCTCTGCAGCATTTTGAGCAGATAATTGTTTCACACCTTCCTGTCTGTTGCTGCTTGGTCTCCGGTGAACATCAGAAGGGACACTTTGTAAATCATTTAGATGATTAGCTTTTGTAATTGGTTTGTGTTTAATTAGCATGGGAAGCCCCTGTGTACATAAACCCCCTGAAAGTAAAGTTGCTGACTAACAAAAACATAAAATTAAACCAGTTATGCTAATATACATAACTGAAACTGAGGTGAAATTCTCATTTCCTGGCCCAGGTTGGGCCTGTCCTCTGCAGAGCCATGCGTCACTCCATAATCGTCTCATTAGTTAGAGCTGCTATTGACAGAACCTGCAATAAAACAGATTAGAAATGCTGTGAGTGAAACCAGAACGTCAGCAGTTTGCATGTCTGAGTCAGTTTTTATCTATAGGTGGCGCTGCAGGAATGGAAGTTAAGCTAAACGTTAACATCTCTTCTTTCAGAGTTTATTCACATTAAAGTCATTCCTTGTTTCTCTGTAACCTTCAGTGAGTCCAAAGCAAAAAGATTTGTCTCTTTCCTCCCAGAAAACAGAGACGACCTGAAGCAGTTCAGGCTTTTCTCCTCTCAGCTGATGATATCATTACAAATCACATCTGCATAATGGCTGATCTGGGTCAAGAAGTCGACCAATCAGAGCAGAGCGGACAGAAAAATTACAGACAGAAGGTTAGAAACGTATGAACAGAACCGCCAAAAAAATCAGATTTGACAAAAAGTCAGAATTGGGTCACTTCAGGCTGCAGAGTGAACGCAGCCTGAATGTTGTTGTAACTCATATTGACTCACATTCTTCAAAGAATTATTGTAGATAGTGATGGCAATGTGACTGAATTTAAGAGCTTTGGTTGTTTTTAGATGCAGCTGAGACTCAAATGGAATTTTAAAAAATGTTCAAAAAGTGAATTTTTCATAACTACTACAGAAAACTATATTTAAAACATTAAACCTTGAGGAATATCCAGTAAATCCCAGTGGAAAAGCATGTTGCCTTATACTTCATATCAGGTAGATCCTTCATAGCTCAATAAATCTTTGTCTCTGGACAAATGGATCCTAATATCCAGCTGTTTCTATGCATGGCTAACATGAAGAGGCTGAAACTCTCCCTCTGGGCTTACTGCAGCCGTTCTCTCACAAAGCGCCTGATCTAAAGTGGCAGATGAAGTTTGCCTCCCTCTGAGTGATGAAGTGCCATTTCCCACCTGATTCTTTATCACCGTGTCGGATGTTTGATTCTCAGATAGAGTCTTCTCCTGCCTCCCAAGAACAATCCAGAGGACAGGATTTTACCTCTGGGAACATTTCTCTGAGAGTTTAACAGATTACAGATGGACAGAAGTAACACCGCTTGGTCTCTTCTGTCACTTCCCTTACATCAGTTCAGACCAAACCAATCGAGACACGACAGGTAAATAAACTCTCAAAACATAAAAACTACCACTCTATAAATACTATATAGAGAGGTAACATTAAAGAAAATGTGTGTTATCAATTTACTGAATTATTCTGTGGATTTTAACTCCCAAGACCAGAATAAGTGATCACAGATCACTGGATCAGCACAGCACATCTGCCTTCCATTAATTTACTCCAACAGAGAAATTAATTATGGTGTTTTTTGCATTTACATTTGTCACATATTAAAAAGTATCAAAGAAAATAAGTATAAGCCAAAAATAATACTAAGAAATAAAATTTTTCTTTTTAAAAAAATGAACTACTACTACTACAGAGACAGAAAATAAGACAACAGTATTAAGGACATTAGCTGTATTTCCACTGACATTTAACGGCACAATTTGATATTTTGAAAATAAATTAGCTTAATGTAAAAATGCCAAGTTTGAAAAATGACTCATTTTTTGATAAAAAAGTTTTGCCTCTAGGATAAGGTTGTTTTTTGGCTGCGTCAAAATTGGTTTATTTCACAAATAAACGGAAATACATTTTTTGTGACAAAGATTTGTAAACCATGAAGAAGAAGGTGACAGGAAGTAGTTGGAGGATCATGGCACTGCATGTTTTTTTTCATGTGTTTTGCGTGAACAATCTTATTCACATGTGATTTTAATTGCATTTCTTATTGAACGGAAACAGCAAATGCAAAATTGTGTTTTTTGACATGAGCAGAATATCAACAAAGTTTTGTGTAACAGAAACGCAGCTACTGGCTGATCAGGAGCTCAGTGCCTTTAGCTTTGTTTCACTTCTACCCTTGAAAGACCATGACCTTACGCTTGTACCATAAAGTAAATTATCAAGCGGCAGCGTCATGCGTGGAGTCATACATGTGACATGGATGTCAGACGCTCGGCCTCCAGAGTCGCTCTGCACTTAAGATAATGGAGACATGAGACTTTCTGTCCCTCTCTCGCTCCTGCTCCTCATTTTTCCTAAAACCACTTAATACATCCTGCTTGGATTACTTGACAGCATTTTTCTATCAGATCCCTGAGCTGATTGTGAAGCCAATGCCCCGCCCTGTTTCTCCCATTGTCTGCGTCTTGCTGACGGCTGAGGTCCTCTGTAGGGGCGGCCATTTAAACCACAAGTTTACTTTGTATTAATCTCATAAATGCCCTCTGTCTCCTCTCCTTTGTCCCTCACCCCTCCCACCCCAAAGAAGCAGGAACCCAATAAACCACTTAAATAAACCTTTCCACCGAGGACAAAAAAATAAAACAGCTGACATATTCATAGTTTTACTCTGGCATTCTACATCGCGGCCGCCCTCCTCCGTATGCTTGTGATTTCCACCAGGAATGCTTTATTTGAATCCTTTATTACAAGAGCTGTCCCAAAGTCTTGAAGGGCGGTTTTAATATGTGAATCCTCTGCTCTGCAGAGTGTGAAACAAGTATGAGGCACAGTGAAATATGTTGACATTAATGAGCACAAATGCATTTCACTGGGCCACTTGTTGTGGAGTCGTCAATACAGGTTGGCGTTACTGTGGGGTAAGTAACTGCTGCTGAGACGAGGAAAGCTTATTTTACAGTTTTAGCTCCACAGTTATGGAGGAGAACAGAGTGTCAATAAAACAATGATTCTCTTGCTGGTTAAAGTCTGCTTCTCACCATACATACCCAACCTAATATACATACATACTTATGATCTTTACTTTATTTTCACTTTTTTTTGGTTCAGTTTGAAAATGTTTGTTTCTTAAAGTGTAATTTATATTGGTTTAGTTTTATTGTTTTGACCAGTGGTTCTCATTTGTTGTTGCTTAATGCTGAGATGGGTTTTATTGTCTATTAATGCATATTAAGATCTATTAATATGAGAACAAATGGTTCTCATTTGTTTTTGCTTAATGCTAAGATGGCTTTCACTGTGAGTGAGTTAATGCATATTGAGATTTATTTCGTGGCTTTTAGCAAATCGTGGCCGGCTGTGGCCGAATACTGGAGGTCTAGGGCGAGGAGGGGAACAGGTTGCTCAAAGGGTTTGGTTGGTTTGACCACAGCAGCTGAAAATGGAAGAAATGTCACAACTTTAGTCACCAATCGAACCGAGTCTACCGACAGGAAAACATTCTTCCTGTTCAGTTGCCTTTTCAGAGATAATTGAGTAGAAGCTTATTGAGACATTATGACTTACTGAAGTTTAAAATGGCCGTCAGACTGAGGAAGAACAGACACAGAAGACAACACCAGGTTCCTCTTCTGTCGGCTGAGAGAACGACTCAGGATTGTCTCCTCAGAGATTGTGCTCCCTTATCATCCACTCTTTAATCTCCCAAAGATAAACCCTGGAGCTAAGCCCCTTTCTTTTATCCGTTATGTACTTCTGTTTGTTCCTGGATGGGATCCAACGACTCGTCCCTCCAGACAACCAAGTTTGTTGAGCAAGCACCTGTTGCCTCGTCCCTCTCCCTATTTAAAGCAGGAAGATAAGGAGCTGGACATTTATCTGGCCTGCTGGCAGAGAAACCAAAGTCCAGAAAGCAAGAGACAGATGTTTCCAACCGGACGTGAGGGGCAAATATTCTGTTACTAAACTGGATGAAATCCGATAGGAAATCAAAATTACTGGACATCCTTTCACACAAGGTTTTTTCTATAGTTTGAGTTTAATCTGTTGAATAATAAGGTCACAAAATGTTCATTTTATCATTTATTAATGTTTGTTAAGCTAAATTCAAAGATTAGTGTAAGATGAAAATAACTCAGGCTGCGAATACCAAAAAGCAGCTGTGAGCACCATTAGATGCTTTAATCCTAAAACATTCATTATAACCATTAGTTCTGCTAACGCTAAAGCGCTATGCTAATGTGGTATTTAGCAGAAGCTAATGCTAAAGTCAACAGACTCAAATTTGTTATTCAACACCTTCCTACCTAGAGCTAGAGCAATGCATTCTGGGTACGGAATTAAAGTGAGGAGAGGAAATGGAACTGATGTGTAAACAGACTTCAAAATAAGAGCATCAATACAAACGACTGACTAACTGACAAATTATAATCAAAACTTCAACACAGATGTCGAACTTTAATCAACTGGAAAAAAGCAAAGTAAATTAGCGTTTTAGAATTTATCCAGAAAATTTAACTTTAACGGTTTAAAGTTAGCAAAAATGCTAAACGCTAAATACAAAATTTACCCAGCAGAAACGTGCAAATGTCTTCAGTTTTAACAAATACAAATTCCAGGCACTTTGGACAAACTTACACTGGAGACGAGGAGCAGAGAAAACTAAAGAGAAAGTCCATTTCCAATAAAACCACATGAAAGATGGCGCCTAAATCATTCACTTTACTTCTATAATTATCATTTTAATAGTGATTCTGTGCATGCATTCATTGCCTTTCAAGCATTTTTTCCTAATTTCCAGGTGCATGATTAGAGTGTCCAGCCATATAGGAGCCATCATCATTCATTGCCCGCTCTTTTCAGTTTTTCTATTCACGACTTTCTGTACCTGCACATCTCCCTCCATCTTCTCTTGTCATTTCTCTTTCCCCTCCATCACCAGTGAAACTCCCTCTCCACCCGGCGCCATATGATGTGCCATCATTCACGTCAGGAGAGCTATTCTCTCTCTGAATGGGATCATAATCGGTCCAGCTTTACTTTTAATAGCCCAAGTGACAATACCTAGCTGGTGCATATGGGCAAATGCGTGTGGCTCTTTCTGCGTCTGACACCTCTGCGGCTGCTTGGATGAGCCTGGGCAGATGTGCCCACTGGAGCAGAACTGCCGGAGCGTGCAGAGACTTAGACATTAATGAGATGGTGACAAACTTCACACTCTCCAATTAAACTGAGTGGAGAAAGGCCATTTAAAACAGGGGGAGTGGGAAAGATGAGAAACGAAAAGGAAATCCTGAAGAGACGGTGATGCTGGGTAATAATGTAAAAAGGAGGGAGCAGCAGAGTTTGTAACAAATTACTGAACACCAGAAATTCAAAAGCTACAGAGCCAGTAATACAGAAATAGTTTTACTAGATATAATAGAGATATTTAAAGGGTTAATTTTGATTAACTCTCTAAAGATTTTAGCACAATTACTTGTTTTTTTTGTTTTTTTCTCATTTTAAACATACAAAAGTCCCAAACTGGAACCGTTGTTTTTGCACGTCATCCGCTAGTCGCTTGGACGACAAAGTTGATTCTCTTGGCCCACTTTGGTTCATTTATGCTTCAAAATCCCGTCTGACTGCAACCCTGGAAAGACTATTGTTGTGTTTAAGTTGTGCTAAAAGGAGTAGTTAGCCTAGTAGCAAAACTATTCAAAGCTGAAATAGCAACTCAATGCTAAACACGTAGCAGCTAACGCTAATGTCCAGATTTCTAGCAACTTTTCTAATAATTTACATGAATCCCTGAAACACTTGAAAGCAAAACTTTATAAAAAACATTTTACAATCAACATCTTTGATGCTGAGCTCATATGTCTATTTATTCAATAATTTAGCAGCAAAAAAGTTTTTTTCCATTAACAATTGATTAACCGTGATTAATTATTGATTTTTAATCGAGTCCCACCACTATTTATTGAAGATCATTTATAGTTACAACACTGTTATTAAAGCTTATTGATTGCATTGCATTGTTCTCCAGACTGTGTTGCTTTTTATTCAAATATTCCATTTTAAACTAACATTTGAAAAACTGAAATCTGATGTTTGAGTTTAAAAGCAGACAGTTTGGTAACCAATCTGAAGCAAAAACAAAACACAATGAACAATTATAAAACAAATAAACATATTTTGTCAAATTGCCTGAAAATATACATCAAATATATTGATCAATATTCCAGTTATTATGAATCAAAAGCAGCTCTTAGCAGGTGAATTTTAAGCCTCGATTTAAAGAAACTCAGTTTTCTTTGTAAAGTTTAGCTTCTTCAGTTTTCTTTTAAACTTAATCCACTTTAATTACTGCAGCTTGAATGTTATTTTAATGATTTATTAGCTTTGCGTTGATAAATAGTCTGAACCTTATTTATATTCTGTTTCTCTTATCGTAGCTAATCAATGGGGAGAAGATGTCAGCTGATTCATAGCAGATTTGAATTTGATCATTGATTCATAGTAACTGTTTTTTCCCTAATAACCTTTAGATGATGTGTTAGTTTCATCTGATTTGTTTCTCTTCTAATTCTCTTTAATAATCCTGAGAAAATATTGAAATTTTCTAGCATTTTGGTTAATTAATGGTGATTGTTACCTTAATAGAGAAGCAGAAGCTTTCAGATGAACTTTAGATAAATTCAGTAATTAAAGTCATTTAAAGAAGCAGATTGTTTTGCACAGATGTTCTGCAAATAAAACATTGTGTATGCCTCAATAAAATGTAGTTTCTGTTGTTTTTAATGGGGAAACAGCAATATTTCCAAACTTAGCCCGTAAAAATATAGTAACATAAAGTTTATTGCCATTTTTGAGTCTTTGTTGAGAGTAAAATAAGTTTTAAATGATGAATTACAAAGATGTGTGTTTTATTTTCTATGAATGTTGAGAACAGGTGGCAAAGACACCCAGCAACATTTACCTGCAGTAAGTCAGACATAATGGCTGCAACAAAACTATTTATTTTGAAGAATTATAGCACAAATAATAACATTTAGCATAATAGTTCAATTAATCTTGTGATAGAGTCGCAGTAAAAATAATTTAATGGAGAATTTATATTTGTGAGTGTTTTAAAAAGCATTTTTTCCATGTTTTTACTTCCAGATGATTCTTCATTGAAAGTAAGAATAAACTGGTAAAGCATATTTATGCTATCAGTGTCAGAAGAGACAAAAAACATCATACAGATAAATAAAAGTAATAAACCGGCTGAGATGTCACCATACCTGTTTAACTGACTCAGTACAAATACACTGCAAAAACACAAAATCCTACCAAGCATTTTTTATCTAGTTTGTAATGCAAATATCTTATTACACTTGAAATAAGACAAAACTAACTTACAAGGAACTTTTCAGCACAATTTAGGTCAATAATTCCTTAATATTGATGAAAAAGTTAAAGCTGGTTTTTAAGTAAAATAAGTTTAATTTATAATATGGGACAAATCTCTTGTTAGATCATTGACTTAATTAAGCTCCTATTGAGATAAAAAGGTACTTTCAAGTTAGTATTGTCTTATTTCAGGTGGACGAAGATATTTCAATAAGAAACTAGACCAAATCCTTGGTAAGTTTTTGCAGTGTATTTGAGGACAACAAATACACTGCAAAAACACTTTAATTCAGTGAAACAACTTCAGCTTGTTTCACTGAAGCTGAACGGTTTGGGAATCAACCCTCCAGCAAATATGAAGAATATTCCTGATTTTTACCTTCAAATATTAGATTTCAGAAACTTTAATCTGCTGGAGGCTGTGAGTGAAATCTTCTGGCCACTTTCACTCTGGATTCAGCTGGATGTTGTTTTACGCAATAAAGTTAAGAAGAAGTTTTGATAAATAACATACTAATAATATATAGATTAATTCTGTTTGGGTTTGTAAAGTTCTGGCTTATGGAGGCTTTCTTTGCCCTGTGATGTGAAGACACAGCAGGGAGGAGCGCCGCCGCCGCTGCCGCCGCTTCTTGATGTTCGTTTAATGTAAAGAACATCATTAGTGCTTCTGAAACAACAGAGTCTGAACTGTCAAAAAGAGCCTCAAAGTGTTTTCGCTTGAACTGCAGGGGTTGTTGATTGGGAAAAGATTAAGGTTGGGGTTTGGCTTCACGTTTAAAATATTTACAGATTAACTTGTTGGGTTGCTGTTGTAACGACTCCATCTCAGGACGTCACACACAGTTTTGTACACAATAAATTGATCTTACATGGCGTTCTTCCCGTTATTCTTCACAAATGCCATTTTGTTTTGTGCCCAAATGTGAGGAATTAAAAAAATTACCTCAACATGTTGACTGAAGTAATTTAAAATTGTTGTGACCTGGTTTTCTTTTTCAGTGTGTGAGCCAAATAAATGAGAAATTCAGCAATAAATAAGTTGGAGGTTCCTCCTTGTAATTAGTGAGCAGTTTTTTGTTCCTTTTTGTCTTGATGGCTCATGTTTGGTGATGAGCTGAACCTCTTTACCATCACCCTAATCTTTAGCTCTGGCTGGATGCTAATTCTGCCTCCAGATGAAACATGTTGCTCAAAAAGATTAAAAATAAAAAAGATTAGTTTAATCTAAATCTCCAAGGGGTGTAAACAAGTGTGGGATTAAATGTATATTTTAATAGAATATTACGTACAAAGAATGTTAAATATTAAGCTTGATGTGAATTCTTTATGGACCACAAACCCAAACAACCACCTAGCCAGCTAACCAAATCCCCTTCAGTTGCTGCTTACAGCATCCACTGCAAATCACATCTGTGCAAAAACTGTTTGCAAGTGAAAAGTAGGAGCTTAAGGAATTTTAAAGTATAAAAACTTTGTAGTTCTTCGGTTTCTCAATATTAGTTTCATTTCAGAATTGTCACTGTTGTCATTTTAAAACATTAATGATCTGAAACATCAATACATTTTACTTGCGCCTCAGATTTGAACCGAAACATTTTGATAGTAGCTTCAAAGATGGCGGATTTGGACCAACGTTTTCTGAACTGGTGGTTGAGGTTTGCTGCCTGGTTCTGTTCAGAACGGTCCGACTGAAGCAGCATCCCACTGTGATGATCTGCAGAAACCCTGGGTGCTGGAGTTCACTCCCACCCAGTCCAGCCTCGGCGTGGTTCTCTGCATTGATCTGCCTCCCTCCCCTGACACCTGATGCAGGTTGACCCCTGCAGCAACCAAAGCAGTAATTGATCCTGCAGTACAGCTGTGGATTCCCAGGGCACAGAGTCTCTGCATGTGTCTGGTTTCTATATGTTTTAACTGGAATCCAGCCAGCAGGACCTCATTTTACTGACCTTTCTATAGCAGTCTGAACACGCATTACACTCAGGGAAGAAGATTACAAACCAGGTGCATCTCAATAAATGGGAAATTTGTTAAAAAGTTGATTTATCTCAGTAATTCAGCAAAAAAAAGAGAGAAATATTTCAAGACTTTTGATTTATTTAGTTAATGAAAAGTCTAAAATTCAGTTTCTTTGAACATTTGTATGTTAAATCAGACCAATTAAAATATGTTTTAACACAAAAATGGACAGACACCCACAAAACTCAAAATGTGAGATAAATCTTATAAATTTCTATGATTTTCTGTTAAGTTTCTGGGACTAATCTAAGTTTCTGGGACTAACTAATTTTTGTTTTCGTTTTTTTACGGAAATTTACTCATATTTTATGTTAAACTTTTGAAAATTTTCAGAATTTCAAATTGAACATTTTTAAGTTTTGAAATTCAGAAATGTTCATATTTCTAATATTAATCTTAAAATATTAGCAATTTTTCCTAAAACATTTCTTGTCTTTTGCAGCTCAGAAATGTCCTGGGTTTTTTTTTGGCAAAAATCTAGTCGTTTCTCCTTTAAAGATTTCTTTTTTAATTTTCTGAATTTCAAGTTGAAGATTTTCAACTTTTGATGTAATATTCTAAACTTAAATGCAGAAAACCACCATAATTAAGAGAAATAAGTGCATTAAAACATCAGTCTATATAATGTGATTAACTTGGTGATGGAGTTACTGAAATGAGTTGACGTGCCAATAATATTCTAATTTATTAAACTCTTACATGTATTGATTTTATTCTTTACAAAGAGTATTTAATATCCCAATAAATCCTCTCTTGTTGTATCGGCCTCCTGCTGATCACAAAGCTCCTGAGTTTTTGGAAATGAATGCCCAGCCAGCTCTTCTTCGCTGATTCACTGCTTTGGCTCGATTCATTTTGTTACCATTTGAGCGATTGGAAAGAGTTTCATCCAGTCTGAGACAAAAACCCAAAAGAAACAACTGCCAAGAGAAACCGGCAAAAAGAAACAGCTGCCTGAACGTCGCCTCCATGCCAGACATTTGGTATTTCTACAGAGAAACGCACAAACTCCAACAAATTCTGGACTTCACAAAACAAAACCTCAAGCGCAGAAATTCAGGGAGGATTCTCGTGAAAGCAGTTGCAGAGTTTCTCAGCGCCTCTATCTGCAATTCAAAGTGTTGCGGCTTTTGCTTCTGCCAAATTACAAGCTCCATTTGCCAGACTAATTAACGGTTCATTGCATTCAGTGAAATTTATTGCAGCAGCGCGGCCGCTCGCCAAAGCACACAGGATAGACCTCACAGATAAGTGTAAACTTGGCCGTGGAAGCTGACACCTTGAAAAAACAAACTTGTTACAGGGAGTCTGTTTATATCTCTGCTTTCTCCTCCTGCTGCCTCTCTTCTCGCTCCGCTGTCTCGCCTGACAGTCGCTTCGCTGTTTCACTTCATGCTCACCGCGGCCATGTTTGGTTAGGGAGGAAATCCAACTGCAAGCTCTTCCCTTCTGACCGCTGCTGGTTGTAAATGCTTGTCAGCGGGGGATTCTCCTATGAAATGTGAATCCAGAGGAGAGAAATTCAGCTAAACTCCCACCAAACAAACACAAACAAAGAAAGAGTCGACAGCTCAAACTTACAGACTGCACTGAGATTTCAAATCAAACTCATGTAACATCAAACTTGAGGCCCAGGGGCCAAATCCGGCCGCCGCTGCTTGTATTGTGGCCCTCAACACACATAAATTAAATCTTCAAGATAACAAGTGTGAGCTTAAATAATGTATAAATCAAATGAATGACCTGAGTTTATTGCAAGTTTTCAACAAAAAATATCAAAAGCATCAGGTTTAAGTTATGCTAACTCCCACCTGTAGGTGGCAGTATAATGCACTTCTGCCTCAGCCTTTCTTGGGGTTAATAAGAGCACAATAACCAGAATTCAGGTTATTGTCCATGATTAATGAGGCGAGTAACAAAAAGTCACATTTACCATCATCCATTAATGGAAATATTAATGTTTTCAATATATGGATTAAATTAACACCTCAAAATCTGTGATTTTGATTCCAAAAAATTTGATATAAAGGCTGATTTCACTTTGCATGAGTCATAAATCCAGTTTCAGAGTTATCAGACTGAAATAAACAAAATAAATGTTCTTCAAGTCTGAGGGAGTAAAGACTGTTTTATTATCCAGGTCAGGTGAGATCTTAAAACTTTAATCTGGTTTAAACTGCTTCTAATGTCAGGAAACTAAACGTTTCAAATCAAATCCTTTCTCTGTAATTTCTTTTCTAGTTGAGAAATAAATCAGGACTTGGTTTTCAAGACAACTTTATGTTATCACATTGCTTGTCAAAGCTCCATTTATGGGGGCTGACTGAGTCAGAACTGCATACAGTAAATCTGCTTTATGCACTTGAAGTAGCCTGAAAATGTTTTGTGTCTGGATGACAGGATGGATTATTTACAGTTTAAGTACATAAACAGCCATAAATGAGGGATTAGTTTGTTTCCAAACGTTTATGAATGAAAGTCGAGAAATTATAGTGGTGCCAAATATTTGGAAGCAAGATCAAAAATTTACCAAACTGGATAATTATGACTTTAAACAAGATAAACATAAATAGTTTAAATTGACAATTATCAAAAATAGTTTTTAGACTTTTCTTTCTTTGAATTTCTGCAAAAACAGATTTTTTTTTTTACATTTGCATGAAAGTTGTGACTTTAATCTTATCAGTCCTAAAACGTTTAACATTAACTTTTCACCAGTATATATGAGTTTGTTTTCAGTAAATTCCTTAATACTGAAGTTCTAGTTCCACCTTCAAGTTATTTATATATATATATATAAAGTTATATATAACTTAATATATATAAATGAAATAATCTGCCATCAGAACTAGAACTTTTTCATCAATTTTAACAAATTATTGATTTATTGACTTACAACAAGCTCCTATTTCCTGGTGAAAAGTTACTTTTGTCTTATTTTCAGTGCACTGAGATCTTTGCATTAAAACCAGACAGAAATTACTTGGTAAAATGTTTTGTTTTTGCAGTGCAGTAGATTTCCTCCAAGTTGCAGCATGTAAGCAACCCTCTGCAGACGTGACGGCGACTTTACATCTGAAATCAGACAAACACAGACAGCCTGACACAGAAAGGCTGTAAAAAGTGAAGCAAAGTTCTTTTCATGCGAGTGTTGGAGCGTCTTCTCGTGGGAAGAGCCTTTTGTTGGAGGTAGAATCAGTGTTTCCATCAAAGCGGGGCCTAAATGAGACACAAAGGGATGCAAACACAGCCGTGTTGCAGGATGATCAATGGCTTGTTGTAGGAATTAAAAACAGAAGTCCTGCCTCATTAGCACGTTGTCTAAATCTCCCAACTTTGGCTGTGTTGTGAGAACATCACTGAAGGGCACAGCTCCAACTGAGAAACAGCGAAAAGCAGCAAAGAAGAAGAAATGATTGAAACATTAAAGGATTTAAAGTGAATTTTACCTACGCTTTCAGCAATCAGTTTAAAGCCCAGAACCGAAATGGATTTCACGTCCTCGCTTCGGCTGCCGCTGCTTTCCGAGGACTCTCACTCACCGGCCGTTACTTTCTGCCACTAAAACGAAGTTTAAAACTGATCCTTTAAAATCCCTTAAATAATACAGGAATATCCGCCATATTGTCCTATGAGGCCGGCCATTAGCAGAGGAGAAACTATGCCGGCTTTAGCTTGTCAGGCAGCTTCAAAGACGGCTGTGTGGGCCTCTTGGAAACCTGATGGAGAATTATCGATTGTGTGTTCAGATATCTGGAGGCGCTGGCGTGCAACACTGGGGTTTAAATTCAGCCCTAATGCTCAGCCCATGCATAATTTATATAGTTCCCATCAAAGGTAGATGCGATGCAAACTAAAGAGGTCTCATGAAGCTTTTTGTTGAAAGTTTTCACACATCAACAAGCTTAAAGCACAGTATGGTTTTATTGCCAAAGGTCAGGGAAAGTAAACACGTTTTCCACCAGCTGTGTAGGGGAGCGCTAACGCTTTCTGATGTAGCTGGAAAAACATACAGCAGGATTTAAATCATTATAGGATCTACATTGGGGAACAGCACCACATGCAGGTTCTTCTTATTGGATGTCTGGAGTTTGTGGTTAATGTTTAACACATGCATAATGAGAGCCGCGCTAATAAATAAGCAAACATACGCAGCTAATGAAATGGACATGGTTTTCCTGCTTTGCTTTGAGGCAGGCGCGTTAAACAAACATGCATTACTTGAATAATAACAGGAACATTCACATATTGATCCGTCTGTCCGTATTGACCAGCGCTGCCCCGGCTCTGCTCCTCTCCATACTGGGGACATTCATTTAAACACAACGGCTCTTACTGGTAATTATGGGACTATATGGAAAAGAAAGCCTTTATTAAAGGAGTAAAATAAAAAAGAGCTGTCAGCTGCACTTCAGTAAACATCTGGGAGGTTCTGCAGTTTTAGAGCCATTTGATTTTAAATCCCTTTGATTCAATTCAGTTTATTTAAATATCGCCAATTTACAACATATTTTGTCTCAAGGCACTTCAAATAAAAAAGAAAATTCAATCCAATCATATCATGTAAACTGGTTTAAAAGTTTTCTGTCTGAGGCTGTTTTCCTGAAAGTCCGGTAGACTCGATTTGATTTGGGACCAAACCTGCAAAATTTGTTACATCTTTCACAAACCTTTGAGCAACCTGTTCCCCTCCTCGCCTGTGGGGGCGCTGCACCGAGAACCACTGGCGTAAACAACTCAAAAACCTCTGAAGACACTGAGCGCAACTTTCTTCTTCATAAAATGTAAACAAAAATGGAGTGACGCTAGATTTCTTTTTTGTCTTTGCCTAATGATCACAAGTCATTTCTCCTTCTAGCGCTAGGTTAACACGTTTGTTTTGGTTGTATTTACCCAGAATGCCCTGCTCTGCAGTCCACTTCCTGCTTTCAGAGTAGACTGGCTAGTGTTCACATGTACATTCGCAGCACATCACTGAACCCAGATGTTTGTGGGTGTCTGGAAGCAAATTATTGTTTCACCCAAATTATACAAGAAATAATATATTTTTATTCTGGCGTTTAACAAATAATGCAAGTTTATTGCTGAACAACACAAAAATGGAAAGGTGTAGACAGCAGCTGCGTTTCCATTTCAAATATGTTCAAAACTTTCCAACTAAAAAGAAACAAAATGTTGCACTTGTTGCATTTCTATTAAGTAAGAAATGTAATTAAAATCACTCATGAATGAGTTTGTTAACGTGATAAGTGATTAAAAAAAACACGCTGAGGCATCAGCCTCCAACTACTTCCTGTCTTCTTCTTCTTCTTGGTTTATGCCAGTGGAAACTTCCGGTTGACTTGTGTGATGTGGAAAAAAATTATTTACATTACAGTTTTGCAAAAATAAACCAGTTTTGATACAGCCAAAAAAAAAAAAACTCATCCTGGAGGACAAAACGTTTCCAAGTTGCCTTGTTTCCTTTAAGCAAATTTATTTTCAAAATGTCAAATTCTGCAATTTCATGGTCAATGGAGACACAGAAACAAAAGTTATGTATCCAGAGAATGTAAATATCTGGTGTCATCCAGTCTGAATGACCTTTGACCTGCAGCTGTAATCACCTCATGCCAACCTTAACAGCTGCTGGAACAAGCCCAGAGTTTAACCGTTCTTCTGTTATTCGGTTTTCTTTCATTTATACACGCTCCTCATTATGCCCTGTTCTGTGTCTGTCACAGCGGGAGGCCGGGCTTTGACTGTGCCGTCCTCATTACTGGCAGGCGAGCACCTGAGAGGTAAGATTCTTCCTGACACCCTGGGCCGACTCTCACCTCCATTAACACCAGCAGGGGGGCGCCATGATCTGATTACAGCACAAAACGAGTAAGGAGACAAACAGGAGAGGAGGAGGCATCAGGTGATGGGGCGGCGACCAGCGTTGCCAGATTGGGCGGGTTTCTTCCATCCTGGCCTGCTTTTAGTTTTTAGAAAGAGTTCAGAGGAAAATTCTTTATAAAAATCACACAACTTTTAATAGAATGCCATTTTGTTGCACTTAATAGTTATTTTATTTCGAAATCTCCCTGTCGATGTGGCATCATCAATGATTAGTGATTGGTTAATCAAGCATTAAAAAGTTTGTAATATTGTAAAACCAGAGTTAAATAGTTACTAGTTACATTTACTTGAGTAACTTTCTGGGGAAACACACCTTAAGGAGTATTTTTGCTTCGGTGTATTTTTTACTTTTACTTGAGTAATTTTATTATAAAGTATCTTTACTCTTACTTAAGCAAAATTTTAATAAAAATAAAAATGTCAAGAACAATAAGAAAACAATTGAACATTGTATTTTGTCAAGTGTCTGTCATGAGTCGCGGGAGTGGTGGTGGAGTCAGACGCTGAGACCCAGGTAGGAGTGAGATGATGTTTCAATAATGAAGGATAATCCAGAAATAGAAACACAAAGTCCAGGCAGCACAGAGGAGTGGAGGCAAAAGCTCTCAACAAGTGGCAACAGGAAACTGGACAGACACGACAAGGACCCGACAGAGACACAGAGACACTAAATACACAGGAGGTAATCAGGGAACGAGACACACCTGGGAATAATCAAGGGGAGACATGACAACACAGAGGCTCAGGGACAAAGAAACTCAAAAATAAACACACTGAAGACTCAAACCATGACAGTGTCGTCGTTACACATCAAAATGTTGAGTAATGTTTCACTGATTATGATTACGTTTTTGGAAGTTTGTTCCAGATTTGTGGAGCATAGTAGCTGAACTTGGCTTCTCCATGTTTGGTTCTGTTTCTGACTGTAGAGCAGAACCAGAAAACCTGAGCGGTCAGCAGCAGATTGTAAATGCTTTTGTGGTGCTGAGGTGATAATTTCTGTGCACAACCAAGGACCAGCGTGTGCCCAGAAAGATGTTGCAGAAACCTTCGCTCTGCTGCGAACGAGTCAGGAGAAAGGCTGTTTGATTAATCTGTGTTACGTAATATTAACGCGTTAAAATCTTCAGATTAATCACATCTGGAGCTATCAACATGACTTTCATTAGAGGCTTAGCGTTGCTTTTGGGCTGGAAACAGTCAGATCTGGCAACCCTGATTCTGTCTGCAGTGCGTGCGCTGGCAGCTGTGCGGCCTAATGATGGAGGTCATCGGCGCTCGGTTCAGTGAGGGCGGCTGGCTGTGATCAATACCACCTGATGAGGTGTCTGACATCCCTCTGATGTGCATCAAAATGGAATATGTTTTCCCTCCCTGCTTAATCGATGGGAAGAGTGTGAAACTAATTGGGCAAAATTGTAGGGGCATTTATCGATTAATCAGGCAGAAAAATGAGGGGAGAATGCCGGGCGTCTACACGAGAGGGCAACGGCACCGACCTCTGATTGGTGAGCCGAATCGATATCTTGAAATCATTCTCCGGCACATAGAAGTCATGGGGGGCATGAAATATTTAAAGGCTCCGTGGCAACAGCACCTGCAGATCTGCAGAAAAGCTGAATAAAAACAGACTGGCATCAATTTTGAATGCTAGGCGGCTCGGAGGTGGAAATCAGTCCTGTGGATGACAGGATCTCCTTTCCCATTCCTCTCATGCTCACATCCTTCCCACTGTAATCTCAGGGCAGCATGCTTTTTACCTTGCTGGATGTTTTCCCCACCATGGAGGGAAAACTGTCATGGTGCTGGTTCTGTTTTACATGGAGGGAATGTGTTTGTGATCACACTGGAGGCCTGTGAAGGACAGGGATTGTGTGCCTATAATCTCTGGTCTCAGTACTGCCGGACCCCTGTGGAGACTTGGATTGGGCCGCTTGATTCAGTCCTTTAGTTCCACTGCAGTGCATGGTTCCAATAAGCAGAGCAAAAAAAAAGTCTCTCTTGTTGGAGAAGGTGGAAGTAACTTAGGTGGTGCGGAGGGAGCAGATGCAGCCGTGAGGAAACGCAGAAATGTTTATTCTCATTTATATTTTGCAGATATTGTTGCATGATAACTAGAAAACTCAGTGTATTTCTGTTTTCACACCTTATTGTCTGTTTGGCAATCAAAATATCTACATTTGTTACATTTTCAGCTGCTGCAGTTCACTTTCACACAGCACTGAGTCACACAAACCAAACTAATCAAAAACCCTGTTCCTCTCCTCGCCTGTGGGGGCGCTGCACCAAGAACCACTGAAGGAAACAACACAAAACCTCTGAAGACACTGAGAGCAACTTCCTTCTTCATAAAATGTAAACCAAGTAGCGTCAGATTTTAGCGGTTGGAGGATTTTCTCCATTGATGTACAATACTGGTTTGGTCATCACCTATTAGTCGCTAACATTAGCGACGCTGCTGCAGGCGGCCATTACTGTGAGTCATTGAGTCATGTCCGCAAAATCAGACTGTTCCAATGCAGGATGAGCAGGAGTCTGTCACATAAGTGGTCGTAGCGCCATTATTTCTATAAAATATGGCTTAATTTGAAGTTGAAAACATTTCATGTTTTGAGATGTAAAGTATTCTTTATCTATGTTAATAAAACAATAAACAGTTTGGTTTCTGTCATCATTAACTGGAGTTTATCATAACAACAATAAATCAAAATTGTTTCATGACAAGAAATTTATCACAATAAATGATAAACAATGCAATAAATTCCCACTGTACTACCAGACTTACAATTGATTTATGTTTTTCATTATAGTTTTCTTTTACTTTGTCGTGTCTTTGTATAATTCAGTTACTTTAAATTAGTTTTGAGTGTGTTTACTAGTTTTTAATTGTTAAGCATTGCTTAGTTTTAGCCTAGGTTTATTAGTTATTGTAATAGTTAATGCTTTGGTTATTTTTTAGGTCACAGTGTTGTGAATATTTTGGGTAATGAACAGGAAATCATTTATATTCTGCATCTCTTTATGCAAGATTTGTAAGTCTGAGTAAAAACAAAACAGCAAAAGTCTCTTTTGTTATATTATTCATGACAGCTTTTTTATAAATTCTTGAAAAGTGATGATGAAGAAGTGATGATGATGAAACCAGTAGCAACATGTGATGAAGGACAGAGCGAAAGAGAAGGAGGAGAAAACACACGCCTTCTCAGGTCACTGAAGTGTCATGGTGGAAGAACACTTTGTGACTTCCACTCACAATTTATTTTAAGGAGATGCTAAGAGCCGAGAGGCGGCTGATAACTGTTGGTTGACCTCTCGGTGACCTCTCAGCGCCGCTGACTGGAGGACATGTCGGTCCCAGCGGAAAACCGTCGGGTCTCTGACCCAAACCGGTTCTGATTACTAATGAGAGACTTCACCGCCGGAGAACTGGAAAGCTTCTGCTGACCGGGAGCTGGTCTGAACGTCCAGTTATTGGTCAATAGCTGCGTCTCCATTGACCTTACAAAGGTGAAAACTGGAATTATGAAAATAAATTTGCTGAATGAAAACATGGCACTTTTGAAAAAGTTTTGGCGCTGGGAGCAGGTTGCATCAAAGTACATGTGATTTGCAAAACAGCAATAGAAATATCGCATCACGAGTCACAAGATCAACAAACTGACGTTACTACTGGCAGAAACGCTGAAGAAGACAAACAAGAAGTAGTTGGAGGATGATGGTGCGTCATGTTTTTTAATGAGTTATCGCACGTGTGATTTCAGTTGTGTTTCTTATTTATTGAAAACACTGCAATTGTGTTTTTTTTGACAGAGGAATATCAACATTTGTAATAAAATGCAGCAACAGCTGGAACTTATTTCTGGAGTTACAACAAATCAACAGATTAATCTTTCAGTCAGGAAAGGTTTTTACTTTAATAATGTAAATAACCGTTCCTACTCACTGCAATATCTTAATACACATGAAATAAGACAAAACAAACACAAAAGTACCTTTTCAGGAGCTTATTTTAAGTCAGTAATTCCTTAATATTGATTTAAAAAAGTACTAGTTGCACTGGCAGATTATTTCCCTTATGGGAAAAGTATCTTGTTATAAGTGAAAACCAGTGGAACTAGTACATTTTAATAAATATTACGAAATTATCAACTAATAAAGCTTCTTTATCTTGCCAAAAAGTTACTTTCAAGTTAGTTTTGTCTTATTTCAAGAATACTATAAGCTAGACAAGGAGTACTTGGTAAGATTGTGTGTTTACAGTGTTTTATAATCTAAAGTGTAGGAAAAAAGGAGAAACAGAAGAAATCTGATTCTTTTTCACAGACGCTTAACCCAACTGGAGTTTAATAAACTTTATGTGAACATTCCTCCGTCACAGTGAGTAACTCCGACTCCCGTTGCCGTGCGGATCTCCCTCGGCAACGCGGACCTCGGCTTTGGCGGAGCAACAGGGATGTAGAAAAAGAGTCCACAGCAGCAGACCTGCATCTACAACCTGTTTGGGATTTGGCTATTGCAGCATGACTAACACCCCTGCTGCACCACATATGTTCCTGAATTTTAAGTCTGGCATGCTGCAGGAGGCGCGGGGTTAATAAGAGCACAGAACAAATGCCATCTGTTAAATAAACAAACGCCAAACATTCCACTCCGTCATTTTCCATGCAGAAGAAAAACTTTTCAAACCCGAAAATGAATGCGCGCCATTACGCCCCAGCTCCAGACTGCCTATTATGTTTTATTCCAGCACTTAAAGTTTGTGAAGGAGTGCTCGATATTGCCTATAATATATACACAAGCGGGCTGTCGCCCAAAGGATCGGCGCTTAAATGGGCCCCTTGGGGGTCCTGAGGTGGGAAGGAAAGGTACCACAACGATCCGCCTGGATGTGTCTGCCCGTTCCGTCTGTGTGCCAATTACTCACCGACAGACAGGGAGAGGAGCCTGACAGGCCATAACTGTTTGGCAGATGCCATACACAAATGCTTCACGCCAGCTTGACGTCAATGGACGGAGCCGGATGGGCCCTCGGTCTGACAGCTCGGCTGGAGCGGAGCCAGGCAGGGATATATAGGAGCAGCGGCGGCGAGAGGATTAATATTACATTCATCTGCCTAACGAGGCCGACAACAGCCTGACAGCAAAATGGGAAGAGAGTTTGTAAGCTTGTCTCCGTGTTTTCACTGCTAACTATTTATGGATTTGAAGCATGAGAAAGAGATTTCATCGCGTTTGGCCCGAGGCTGCGTAATCGGCATTGTGGATAAAGAGGAACTATTATCCAAAACTAACATTTTGCTTATTGTTGTCCTTCCGTTTGGGTTTCTACTGCTTCTCAAAACAATTTAAGCGATTAAACAAACAGTTTTTTGCCAATGAGTTAATGTTTTTTGGTGTCTGGAAAATGATCTGCTTCAAAAATTTACCAAATCAGCCCAGCCCAGCCCCGTTGCCTAGCAACCCCAGGGAAGCACAGTCCGTTACCTAGCAACCCAAGCAGATCTGCAGCAGTTTGGTCAGCTGGTTTTACCTCCATATGAACTGGAAAACGACAGCTGAACACAAAAAGTGTTTTGTGGTTAACGTTTACACTCATACGCAAAAATTGATGCAAACAGATACGCAATTATAACACCGTACATCTTTGAAAAGCAGAAGTAGAGCCTCCTGCACAACTATAAAGAATGTAACAAATGGTTTCTGAATGGTAAGTCGAGTTTGGGGGCGTGGCCAGCAGCAGATTATTTGGATTTAAAGTGACAAAAAGCTCTAAAACACGTGAAAATAAACAGAACTGAGCAGAATAAAATCTCTCTGCGACTAATGGGGTTCCACTGTACCAAACTTTTTCCTTCCATCTAATTTTAACATATTTGGATATAGAGCTCTCTGAACAGCCAGTTGCAATAGCAATGACTGCTTGTGGAGGTGTCAGTAGCTATTTTTTAAACAAATGTTAAGTTAGCAGTCTTTCCAACCATTTTCTGGACTTTTTTGTATTAAAAATAATTTTTCATATTGAATTTTATGTAACATTGTATCATCTTATATTATAATTTAAGTTTAATCTGTAAGCCAGGTTGATCAAATTTGAAAAAAAAAAGTAGAAATATATTAAATGAATCAAGTTTTACTTTTCAAATTAAGTCACTATGATAAACTAACCTTTAGATAACATTTTAGGTTTTGAGAGCATAAAATGACGCAAACACAAACCACTGTGTCGTTCTCTCCCTTGTTGTTGATATGGTTATAAATATGCTCTTTATATCATCTGATGTTTTTAGTAACAGTATTGCCTTCATTACCAAGAATGTCCCGGATAGTTTCAGAGATGAAAGCATAGAAATAAACTGACTCCAGCACCACTTCACTGTCAACAGAGACAACGACTAAATATACATGTTTTCCCTCAAACATCTTTTTTCCCCTTTTTTGATTTCCTCAAAAGCAACCTGATAAAACAGCCCCACATCTGTTGTTTTTCATATTCCCATTCACCATTCATGTTGTGTGATATGGAGAGTAAAAAAAGCCTTCAAAAGCCAGAAAGAGTCTTTGTTCAGGGTTCATTTATGCCACTGTCAGATCCAAAAAAGAGATTTGACAGAGTGACACAGACAGATTTTGTCCCAAATAAAAGCGAATCCTGAGGAGCATGTGCAGCGGGAAGATTGGCTGCAGCGGAGTAGAGGGGGTCGGATAAGAGCTCTTATCTGCAGCGCGCTTACAAATGTCAGGACGTTGGAGTGTGAAGCTGCGCTTCTGGGCCGATTCAAAGCCAGAAGAATGAACGGCCTCCCCGGTGACACCGGCCACATCCGTCACGCTTCAATCATATTTCACATGATTGCTAACACACACACACACTTCTATATTTAGTTATTTAGTTTATTGATTAAATATTTAGCTTAAACTAAGTATTTAGTCTGCGACAGACTGATGACCTGTCCAGGTGACCCCGCCTCTCGCCCAGAACGTTACCTGGAGAGGCACCAGCAGCTCCCGACCCCACTAGGGACAGTTAGAGAATGGATGGATGGATGGATAAGTATTTAGTTTAAGCTAAATATTTAACTTGCTAATTTCATATTTAGTGTGGAAGATATTGTGAAAATATGACACATTTTGTGACAGGCTAAATAACCTAAATTATTGTGTTTTATTTTTAGGTGTGTAGCTTTACACACCTTATAGCCCAGCGTCCGGCTCTGACCTCTTCTCAGTGGCCTGTTTCTCAGGTGGGTTGGTGTGACATCATCACATCTGAAGGATCCCTGAGGGACAAGAAGCTCAGAGTGAGTCCTCCCAGTCCCAGGAGGTCAGAGGTCACCCAGTGATGAGGAAGAAGGGTCAGGCACGAGACAATGCGAGGCTCAATGTGAACATGAAACATTTCCAGATCTGCCGCAGCGGCTGGTGGGACGAAAAGAGAAGGAAAGCCACTCAGACAGACAGTTCTGCCACCTCTGATTATCCTCCTGCCACTCTGACACGGAGAGATTGAGGCCATATGAAGGCCTTTGTAGCCGTAAGCGATGTTTAGGGGCAGCAGCAGCAGAGACGCATCAGTTGCTGCTTATATGGGGGTCATAATGAGATGTGAAAGCTGTCTCGTACGCTCACAGGCAGGATTGTGGTGAAAAGCGTTGCCCGCTGTAATATTGATGCCCCTTTTTCAGCAGGTTACACTTGGAGGATTCCAGGAAGAAATTGGAAACACATTAGCAACACCTGACGGCTTTGAATTTCAGGTTCAAGGATTCTGAACTTGTTCCATTCGTTTGGAGGAGCTCAGAATGTTAATCATCCAGCGGGATTATCTTCCTGCTGGCTGACAGAAAAGGAAACATCACAACAGCTGTTTCTGCAGAAATGATTTAGAAAAACATCCTGCACTGCTGAACTTAATGTTGGACTTACCTCACAAACACAAAAACAACATTTCTCCAAACATGCACAATAAACTGAGTGGTGGGCACCAAAAACTGCTAATTAAAACATGAGGGCAGAAGCTAATGCTAAAGCAGAAGCTAATGCTAAAAAAGCTAAAGTACATCAAGAGAACATGGGGAAGCTTTCAAAATAATTCATATGTTAATTTTGTATAATGTATTTGCATAATAAACATGTAAGTGTTATGTTCTCTGTAAACCTCATTTGTTGTATTTTTGCTGTTTTCTCAATGAGGTTTATTGAAAAAAATAAAGAAAACGTGAGGAAAGGAAATGAATCTGCTGCGTAAAATCCCACTTCAAAATAAGAGCATGACTGTATAATTAGTCGAAAAGTTTTAATAGTTGTTTACCAAAACTTAAACACAGATGTCGAAATTTCTTCAATTTAAACTTACAAAATGCTAAGTAAGTAAATATTTACTTGGGGGAAGCAAAAGCTAAGTGCGCTAAACATTTTCAAATTTAACAAAAATGGAAAATGAGCTATTAGCAGATTAGCAGATGTGTGCTCACCTCTGTTATGTTCCTGTTTGGGATAAGTACACCCTGCATCAAATTTTAATCGATACAGAAGTATTTGCACCCTTATGTTTTTACTTTATTCATCTAAATTCTTGCACTGCATGAAACAAACAAGAAAGTGTAATTCTCTATTAAACTACCAAAATTATGGCGTCACATTCCTGCCAAAAACCCTTCCTTTTCTTCTATGTCATGCCTCCCTCTCTTCTTCTTCTTCTTGTGATATTAGGCTAAGTCTCTTGCTGGTTGTTGTAATTACTGAATACGCCTCAGGACTTTTGGCAGGAATGTGGCACCATATAATTACTAGTTGTTCCACTGTTGGCTGATTTCAAGTGTTTGTAATAATCAGCGTTTAATAGCTGTTTAATAGCTTCTGTCATATATCAGCTGAACTTTGACTAGACCACTCAAATAGACTGGAGATTAGTGGAGATTATATGACGCAAACAAAGTTAAAAAACTTCGCCCACAACACTGGAAAAACACAATCTTACCAAGTATTTCTGTCTAGTTTCTAGTGCAAATATCTTAGTATACTTGAAATAGGACACAATTAACTTACAATCAACTCTTCAGAAAGAAGTAGGAGCTTGTTTTGATTTTGAAAAAGTAGCAGTTCCACTGACAGATTATTTCATTTTTAACAAAACATTTTTCCATGCTTGTAGATGAAATAATCGACCAGTAGACCAAGTACATTTTCGTCAATATTCAAGAATTATGGATTCTTTAAAATGTTTGTAAACTGAAATATTTATCAGAAGTTGAGTTTAAACATCAGGAAGTTTGCTGCAGTGGAAAGTGTCACCATGACTCTCCAGATCTCATTAAGGCACCAATGAATCTGTGATTTATTCCGTAATGACTCTGGAAATCATATCAATTAATGACACATCACTGTCGTTAATTCATATATGCAAATGCCGCACACAAAATGCATTATTTCAAATGGCTTGAAATGATAAATTTGTCCTTATAATTATGGTGATGATTCAAGTCAATGAGCAAACAAATTTCATTAATGGATTAAAAGCTAAAAATGGTCTGTTATCCAGTACTTAGAGGGAGGGGATTAGCCAGCAAGCATATTAGACTTATCTTCATATGCAAATGTGAATGATTAGCAATCACTGGCTCCCCTGAAAGCAACGGCAGAAAAACTTGGTGAGGTTGAAACAATACGGTAAACTGGAGAGAAATGTTTGAGGTAAAGTCAATCAAAAGTAAATGTTTGTGGCGGTGCCTCGGCTATAAAGGGAATAAGAACAAAACAAAGCAGAGATTGGTAATTCTGAGCACATTTCACTTCCTGCGAATCCAGCACAAATAGCTACACAGTAATAAATTATCTTTACCACAGGCGTTGAGACAATGGGGATTTTTTTTTGGCATGGACGGCTGCATCAGTGCCATGCGTCTTTGGGCCGTTTCTCCATTGGCATTCTACTTATGTTGGCTCCAGAACAGCTGCTGATCCTCTCCTAAGCTTAAATTTAGGTCTGGTTGCCGCTGCAGAAGCTCCTCTCAGCGGAGCCAAGCGGCTGATAGCCCTTATCTCATCTCCAGCAGCATGACTGGTTAGACTGGGAGCACACTGGAGCTTCCTGCTCTCTGCAGCTCACTAACAACACTTCCTCTCTGGGTGAACGGTCTCTTTGGGCTCAATTTAGACCGCGCATGGTCACCTCGGCCCCAGATTAATCTTGGCACGCCGCGACGAGTCGCAGGGATTTGCTCAGCCGGCTGTGGTAAAGATCTTCGGGAAACAAACTCCGACGTGCAAATAATGGTTACACAACTGGATTCACCCACATGAGCAGCAGAGTGGCCACTTGCTTCAACGGTTTCTCTAAAACTCACTGTCCTCATTTGCTTAAATTCCTTCAAACTGGACATGAAGGCATAGGATGTTGTTCGTGTTGAATTCAGAAAGGTTAGCCCTAATCCCTCACCTCGTTAGAAAAACATCAGAGCACAAATTATCTCGATTGTTGGGGCATGGAGGAAGTTTTTTTTAATCTCTCAGGGTACGAAGAGGGCTGTGAATCATTGAGCCACAGTGACAAAACACTCACACTCTGGGAGAACTCACAACTGGTCAAAGTTTCTAAGGGTGATGCGAGCTGGGGAGGCTAACTCTATTTTATTATAATTCAGAGGAGTAATAAAGAAACAGCAGATTACAGGGACATTCATTCCTTTCTTAACAGGAACCTAGCTAAGTTTGACCAGCAATGGAGGAAAACAAAAATAAAGCATTAAAATACCCCCACACTTTCATTGGAGTAGTTACAGCAGAGGAAGTGATGATTATTCAAACAGGAAATGTTGGTTGGAGGCAGTGCGCCACTGATAACCTTCCTGAATGAAACAAGTATACATGTAAATACTTTCCCCAGTATGAATTAATTTATAGGTTTATCTGACGTAAGTAATGTTTTACTTTATATTAAGAAAGTTTTCTCTTTGGGGTGAGATTTCCTAATTAGAGAATGTCTGCTCAATTGGTTTTGCATGACCCATATAATCTAAATCAGTAAAGAGACTCGTCTTTTCAAGTAAAAATGGTGGAAAAACTTGTTCATTGCACCCAGTGCAGCCATGTGGCATAAATGTGCCAAACAGCAGCTTTACCACATGAGGAAAAGTGGCGCCTCTTTGCTAAAAAGCAGGTGTGAGTTTAAACTTTGGAGCAGAAACGACGACTGTAGGAGCAACATGCTCTAAATCTGTTCGACAGATGAAACCAAAATTACCGCTGCTCTCACATTCTGAAATCCTATTACTATGAAAGACTTTTATAATTGAGTTAGAAATTTCACAGCCCATTACTAATCATGCACCGCGAATATGTTCAAAGCCGGTTTCCATGTCAGACAGCGTCTAATCCTTCTTTTAACGCGCCCAGTCATTAGGCCGGCTATAGGTTCCTCTTCCTCTGTTCGATGGATGAAAAGCCGGAGCATGAAAAGGGGTGGAAGAGTTTGCTCTGGAGAGAAACAGCAACACTTTAGCTCTCGGTGTCCTTATTAGGGTTTTGCTTTCCAAAGCAAGGTCAGAGCATCCACCAACTTTCAGCTTTATTAGCCTTGGGCGAGTCCTCCGGCTCTAAGTGGCTCTCACACAACACCACAGAAAGCAACTTCTGATTGTGCCGTATGTCTCCATTCCTCTTTATGCTCTCCCTCCTCTCTGCTGCTTTCTGCAGAGAAGTTTTCGGCCTCTTCCAATCCTCCTCATTAGATTCTGCCTGGGTAACCTGAGAAAAAGAGCGCCTCTGTCTTCTGCACCTCTCAATCATAGCCTCTGCCACCCCAACCACAGGATTCATCTGCCGGCAATGAGCGACCTTTGACACCTGCGCCTCGCAGGCAGGATTACTACTGAGTCCTGCTCGCGCTTTATTCCCCGCAGCCGAGAAAGCAGAGATGGTCTTTCATGAAATTCAAACTTTAGGTATGAGCAGCCGTAGACATCTGAGGACTTGATTTCCCCTTACCTCCGTCTCCATGTGTGAAGATAAAAAAAAAAGCTTGAGCCAAGCAGCACAGAGGACTGCTGTGCAGCCTGTGAATTCACAATGATGATAAGAAAGAATAAGGAGCTTAGATGGAAACCAAGGAGTTTAGAAGGACTCACATTTTCTGTCAATTATTTTTCTCTCTCTTTTGTATGTGGCAGCTAAAAAGCCATAAAGTTACTCTAAAATGTTTCAGCAAAGTAACATCCAAAGGGATAGAGCGTGTCATGCCCATCGATATGACTGGATATCTGTCACTTTTTTCTGTTCTTTGGGAAAAGATCCAAACTGGCTAAAGTTATCAGCCTTTATACGGAGCATTACAAAGGCTTTTACTCTCCAGCTTCTCCACGTTTGGTCACATTACAGCCAAAAACTACAAAAATCACTTTGAGATTTTATGTGAAACACTTTTGTAAAGTAGTGTAACATTCTGAAGAGTAAGAAAAGGAGACAAATAAAAAATCTGAAAAGTGCGGTGTGGATTTATAATCTGGTCCACTGAGTTTTGCTTTATAGAATCAAGTTTCTTTGTGGCTACAAGTCTGGGAGTTTCTCTGCAACTTTTACCCAATTTTCTCTGCAAAACAGTTCAATGCAAAGCATCAACTAACACCATCTTCAATTTTTGCCACTAATTCTGAATTTAGGTCTGAACTTTGACTGGGCCATAGTAACACATGAATATGCTTTGACCTAAATAATTTTCTTGTGGTCTTCTGCAGCCTCTAACAGATTTTCTTCCAGGATTTTTGTGAATTTCGCTCCAACCAGTTTCCCCATCAACTCCGACCAGTTTCCCATCAACTCATTTTCCTTTGTTTACGTGGAAAAGTCCTGATCCAGAACCCATGTGCTGTGTTTTTGGTACCATAAATCCATAATCTGACGCACAACAACAAAACTGCTTCTCCGGTAAACTGGGAGTTAATTTCTAAAAACGATCTGATTGGACGTTGGAGAGGATTATTGTTGTGTTCAAGTTGTGCTAAAAGGAGTTAGCCTGTCAGAGCAGCTATTCAAGCCTAAAGTAGCATCTCAATGCTAAATATGTTGCTAATGCTAATGTCAGTGTTTGCAGCCCACATTTCTAAAGGCAAAAGCTGAACTTTGCATCAATCCGATGGCTGAAAAACCCAAATAACAGATTAAAAATATTAAATGTTTCTTGTTGCGTTTGTCTATTTATTCAATAATTTAGCAGCAAAAATGGTTTTAGAATTGAAAATTTAGTTGATTTTGTGATTAATTTCAGAACCTGCAATTAGCTTGAATAAACATTTTAATTAAGTCCCACCACGACTTATAACATGATAAAATGTGCAAACATTGCATGTAAATGCAAAGTTTGTAAGGCACTGTGACTGTAAAGATCTCCTCACGTTTCCAGAGTTTCAATGTTTCCATTTGCACACAGTGGCGCCTCTGTGCTGAACTGCAGGCCCACATTCATCTGAACCTGAGTGGAAAGCAGCAGAGCAGCTTCATCATTAGAAAACCATAATCCAAACAAGCTGGAGTGACACTGTAAACCTGTATGTGCCACTGGTCTCATTACACTAACTGATTATCGCCGCATAAAACGCTACCTGCCTGAGGAAAGCTGTTCATCCTGAATGGAAGAAATTATGTACAGTTATTTTTAAGCACGGCAAGTTTATTTGCGAAAGAGTCGGCTGCTGTTAATCACTGATAGACTTCCCCCCCAAAAAAAGTTGCTGTTTGCAGAAAATCAGGCTAAATTAATATTTCATCGCTTTCAGCATCAACAAATGGAGCAACCCGATTCTGACAGCTGGCTGCAGAGAAACGCCTACAGAAGTTTGGTGATATTTTTCTGCAAACATTTAGGTTGGAGCCGGCACAAATACAAAAATCACAACTTGACAACAGACGTTAAATTCTGGTTTCTGTAGCTCTGGAAGCAGCATTATGTGTTTTAGAGCCTCTTACTGCCATTTCACCGCACAATAAAGTAACTATGCTAACTTAAGTTATGTAAAAAATGGTGTATATATAACAAAAATTACATGAAATAAATTTTACATAGTAACTTAAAGCCTTGAAATTGGGCCTATATCTCTTTAAAAACTCGGCTTCCGGAGGAGGCTACAGCAGGCTCCTGTGTTAACTTTTTAACAACATTTTTACCAGTGTTTCACTGAGAAGTAGGTGTTTGCTAATTGCTGCTGGCTAGTCTGAAGGAGCTGCTATGCGAGGTGGAAGCGTAGAAACTGCAGCTCTGAGGTGGAGCTGCGCCTGGAAGGCGGGGCTACGTCCACCCAGGCGTTTTGCACAGCTGGATGGTTGCCATGGTGATTAAATTATGCATGAAAGAGTCAAGGCAACACTGCAGGTTTGTTTTTGATAACATTATAACAAGATGTAAAGCTCAAAAAATGTGATTTTACACAATACTGCTCATTTAAGAGAGGCGTCACATGAGATACAAAATCTCAGTCAAAATGCGCATTAATGAGGGCGTGGTGGGAGGAAACAGCACAGTTATAAGGGAGAAAGCAAAATATTGAGATAGAACTTAAAAAGATAAAGCAGAGACAAAAAAGATGAGGCGACACATAATCCTGGAGGCTTCATCAATCACTGGGAGGGGAACTCCGCGGCTTAAAGTCCCGCTCCGCTTTTGTCATTGACGAAAAATGGCTTTCCGCGTAAAAAACGAGCACAATCACGCGCACACGCCGCGGCCCTGTATTGATTTTTACGGCGGCTGGTGGGTAGCGAAGGCAACGCTCTCAGAGCAGATGTCTAATGGTGTTTAGAGACTCTCCACTTTATCAAGCCAGGCCAGCACTGACAGTTAGATGCTGGAGGGCAATTAAAATTAAAGCCTGCCTGATTAGAATATCATATTCATCTGGATGGTAATTACTATGTCTGGCTCCGTATAAATAATTAATTATGCAAAACCCATGCAGCTGCCACTGGCTAGAGTTAACTGACTTTCTGTCAACGTCTCACAGTTCTAGAAAGGATAAAGAGATTTGGGAAATAAGCTCTTTAGCTGCTATCTGGAAGCCCGCTGGGTGAGCGTGCAGCGCCCATTGAAACAGTGGCAGTCTGCCCTCTGTGTGCAGGTGGCTTCAGCAAGACTTTCAGCCTTTTCTTCTTCATTTCTAAAGAAAAATAAACATTAAAAAAAGAAAGATGGCTGCCTTTCTGCTTTCCGTTTGTAGTGTTTTACTCCTTGGTTTCATTTCAACATGTTGCAAAGAAAAGGAAAGGATATTTTTAGTGAAATAATCTAAAGGAAAAAATCCAAAGTATTTTTCTTTTTACAAAACGACAAACTTTAACTTACTTTTTGTGACAAAGTAGTCCATATCTGAAGTCAAAGGAAAAATAATTCATGCTTTTCACTTCGTTTTAAAAAAAGAATATCTAAAAAACTGATGTACATTTGCAGTTACCCCTCTGTACTCTGATGCCCCCAAAACAACTGAAAATCACCCACTAAACTAAACATGGTAAACATGCAGCCAGAGCTACGATGGACTAGTGGTTTCCAAGATGTGGCACGGGGGCCAGTTGAGGCCCTAGGAATAATTTTTTGTCCCAGACTGCAGTTTAAGTGTAACACAGATTTTGACTGGAAGATTTATTTCTTCTTGAATGGAAAATGTTGAAAACGACCCAAAGTATTTCATTTTCTGCTTTCCATTTAGTATCGTAGTAATTAGAGCCTCAAAAGGTTTTTACTCAATTTGTGATCTCCCAAACGGCGGTTTTAGAAGAAAGTTCTCATTTTTGCTTCTATTTTAAGACTAAAAAACTTTTTCTAGATCAATAAAATTGAAAACATTCAGCCAAACATTTAGGAAACTGTAAACCATTCTGTCATTAAAGCAAATTTCTGAAACCGTTACCCAGACCTACAATGATCTTAAAATATAAGATTTTAAGATTTCCTAATATCCAAAAATAGATTTAGCATTTTAAATTGGAAAAATACCACCCTCTATGCGTTCAACTGTGGGTTAGAATAAATGATATCCATGTTTTTCCAATGGCCCAGTGAAAGTCTAGACCTTAATTCAGTTGGGAATTTGTGACCAGACTTGAAAATACATTTTCCGAGATATTAACCTTCAAATCTTGATATATTTTGCAAATAGAAATGGGTGATAAAAAAAAGAAAAAGAGGAACAAAAGTAATCAGGAACAAAAGTTGGTTTTATGGGGGAAAAAAATCCTGACTCAACGAGGGATAAATACAAATGCACACCACACTTTTCAGATTTTTTGTTTGTAAAAATGAGGAAAATAATGCATAATTTCCCATCTGCCTCTGAATTATGAACAAAGTTGTGCAATACTTTTATATTAATCAATGTTTCTGGTTTTTTACATGACAACATGTGGAATATTTTTATATGGTTGTTTGAACAAACTAATGTAGAAAAGTAATCATTTTCTGCTCTTCCTAGATTATTTACTGCAGAAATCATAACATTAGGACAAAAAAATGCAGGAAAGCAGGATTCTAGAGCCATCAATTTCCTCAAGATTACAAAATATCTTCTAAAATATTTAGATATAACCCAGTAATGATCCAAGTGAATGAGTTTAAGTTTCTAAGCACGCAAAAATAAACAATTAGCAAATGTTTAATAAATGAAGCTGAAATCATGTTCCTGTTGTACACTTCATTACTGTGACCTTCTCCAAAGACATCCATAGCTCTCAAATTAGCCCCATGCTGCTAAGGACGTTAATATGGTAATCAAATGCAGAAGGTTATATAAGCAGTGAAGGTTATTCCATTACATGGGGGACAATGAGGGCAAGAAAATTGAAAACAGAGCAAAAGCCCCCAAGATCACAGAGTATTTATCAACCTGTACGTGTCTCCGTGGTTACGCGCTCCTATTCACTGCCACTGCAGTTAACCAGAGGTCATTATACAGTAGAAGTATGGAAATATAAACAATGCTGACAGTTTAGAACATTCTGGACCAGAAAGGACTTCCATCCAACATAAATCACAGATTAGACCCAGTTTTTATGAGTAGCATAAATTTACGACGGCAAAATAGGGCAGATTAAGAAAAAAAAAGAAAGTGAATTTCTGCAAAAATACTTAAATTTTGAGATCTCAGAAATTTTCTAAGAAACAAGGAAATTTCTGAGTTTGAAAAGTCAAACATTTTCCAAATTTTTTTTATTGATCTCAGACATTTTTAAACATAACTTAAAAATTTCTGAGTTTGAAAAGTCAAAAATTTGCAAGAAAAACTTTTCTTAAGAGAAAATGATTGTTCTGAGCTCCAAAAGTCGAAACATTTCTAGAAAAAACTAAGAAACGTTAAGATTAATGTCGGAATTTTTCTAAACTTTTGAAACTGAAAATTTGCAGAAGATAAAAAATTTTGACATTTGAAACTCAGGAAAAAGGGTTTTCTAGAAAATTTCTGATGTTTATGTAAAAATTTCAAAGATTTCCTTCAAACATAGTTTAAACTTTTAAAACTTTTTTTCTAAAAGATTTCTGAGATTAATCTCAACATTTCCGAGTTATTTCTTAAATTTTCTTCCCTATCTACAGCCCCTCATGTTATCTCCACACTTTAAACACGATAACAATCTGAGTTTGATTGAGCGGAAGTTCACTACAACCTGTGACATCACAGTTCCTGCTTTGGGTCTGAGTCTGGATGAAACCTCCTCAGATTCATTTCCCAGCAGCTCAGTGTTGCTTTCTAATTAGAGCAGACAGACGTATGAGATGAAGCGTTGCAAAGCTTTGCATTCAAGGCCAGTTTTTCCATCAGCACTCATTGAGGCCTGGCACTGGTGTTTGTTGTTTCACCAACGTTGCTATTGATTTTAAGGTTCCAGTGACCACTGGGATCAGCGGGATAATTGTTTTCAGCAATGTTTTACTTGATGTATGCGTGTTTTCCTCCGTAGCCTGGAGGACTCTGTGATGAGCGAGGCCTTCTTACATGCATTCTTTGATTATTGTTTCACAGTGGGAGGCTAGGTGATTATGGAGATGTGAATGCACTGTGGGCCATAAGCTCCAATTAAAACAACACTGTGCATCTCGCTTTGAGAGAATGTCCAAGTGGATTCAGAAAAAGTCAAAATGTGAGACTTTGTTTAGACCGGATGGGTTCAAACGTTTGTCATAAGGGCTAAAATCAAGTCCAATGGAGTTGTGTGCCAAAAACACAAGGGGAAAATAAAAAAAAAATACTGATTTTTTTTTATCTACTCAACAGTAAACTAAGCTACAATATGTTAAATGAGTAAAGCAGTCCATTTTGTGAATTTTGAAAGATGTTAATGGCAAATAGTAGAATTTTATTTTGTCGATTCTGAGCTATTAGTTAAAGCCAAGTTTAATAAATTCATTAAAAGAACAAGTGTGTTCATCAAAGCCTATAGTAACAAAAGCCTCGCTGTTAAATACTTTGTGAAGCCAATATTTTCTTTCGCCAGATTTTAATATGTAATAATTCTGCAATTTTTAAAGATAAAATGTTTTCATCTACATGCAACGGGCTAGAAAATTAGTATGTTTCTGCCATTGTGGTAAAACTACACATAACCTAAAAGAAAATTGATTTAGCAATTTAACGGCTTGAAATTGGACCTCTGTCTCTTTAAGAAGCTCCTACTCTTTGACACTCCAGAGTTCTGCACGTCATCACAACAATAATCCTCCCGGATGCCATTTACAATCGTTCTTTTGGTCTGAAAAATAGTTCATATGATGAGTTCAGCGATATCCAGTTCCACCAGATGTTTGATAATTGCTGCTGCCGCTAGTCTGAAGGAGCTGTGTGGGAGAGTCCTGGCAGGGTGCTTTGTAGGATTTTTTCTGCCACGGGAGATTCAAGGATTCAAAGCAACACTCCAAAATGTTTTTGATTATAAAATGACATTATAACATGATATAAAGCTAAAACAAATTAAATTATTTCTCTCCTAATCGTTTATTACGTCACTACGTTGCGTTTCTGTCTGAGGAACTGTGACCTGATGCCAGAATAAGTGCGGATTGTTCCCATCTGCTTGACTTGCTGTTTGTGTCTGCATGCATTTACTGAAATTTGCTTTGTAAATCCAGAGCAGAAGTAAAGTGAATAACGGTTCAAAAACAGCTGCAAAACTGGAAGAGATTCCCAGTTAAGGTTCAAACACAAACACGGATTGATAGTCTCCTTTGATCTTATGAATTTTGAAGGAGAGAAAACTGAGCTGTTTTTCCTTTTGTCTGCCGTCACGTATAAAAGCAGAAAGGAACGGCAGCCCACGGCTTCATCTGGGCTCCTGGAGAGGCACCTGGCGCTGCTGGCACGCCGGACCTCATCAGGAGGGAAGAGGATGAAGTTTTTGTCTCTGTTTACAAGGTCACAGCTGCCTCTTTGGTGGCCTGCTCCGCCTCGTCTGGCATCGGGGTGTGTGTGTGTGTGTCCTCTGTTGCCACCTTGCATGGTTTAAAGCAATCTCTGATGGCTTTTTTAGGCAACATGTTTGCACATGTCATCACCCCAACACAGACAAGACACTGAGAGGCAGTGGGAATCTGTCCCAGTGGGAGGAAAGGATTACAAGCTAAGGTGAAGAAGTGAACCTGCGACATAAATATGTATCCTACATGAGTGGCAGCGGCAGCTTTAAAGATCAGATCTGTTTATTCAGTGGGTGATTGAAGAGCAGCAGATGCTGGAGCAACAAGGAGTCTTCAGATCTTTTCCGTTGTGTCGGGAACACAAAGAGCCGCAGACACCAAAAACACGGACACAACAAGTGCTGATGGGAAGGTGTGTCACCCGGCTTTGCAACAGTAAGAAGAAAAACAGTTATGTGAGCAGAAAGAAATGTAGATCCTCGCACTTTTTCTTTTTCATGATCACTGTTATATGGGCTTGGTTGAGCACCTGCTGTGGGGAGATATTGACTGCAGGAACAGGAAAAGCGGCTGGGTGTGTGTGTGTGTGTGTGTGTGTGTGTGTGTGTGCGTGTGTGTGTGCGTGTGTGTGTGTGTGTGTGTGTGTGTGTGTGTGTGTGTGTGTGTGTGTGTGTGTGTGTTGGACAGAGGGTGCCGTCAAAGCTCTCCTGTATTCCTTAGCATGGATGCTAAAAGACGTGAATCCTCCCTGGCGGGAGACTGAGCAGAATGTTGTTTGAAGACATGGGAAGAAAAGCCAAGAAAGGCCAAAATACATCAAGACTGTTTCATGTAAGATATGAAATTTGCATTGAGCCTTTTCAAATGGGGCCTTTTATGTCTGAGAATGACTGACAGCCATAATAGCCAGTCTACACACAGACAGAGGAGAAGAGGAACGGGCAGAGAGCCAAACCTGAGAATACAGCCAGCAAAATAAAGCAGAGTGTTAGACTGGAACATTTCAGTTCAACACGGCTTAGAGCGCCGACACAACAGAAGCTCTTTCTCTACGTTATGGCAATGGACACAGAGAAGAAAACACAATAAATATGTTTTGGTTCCAAAAGTAAAACTGTTTTCACTGTAACAAACCCATAGACTAAATACAAGAAGAAGGAAATACATCGTTTCTTCCTCTTTTTGTGCAAGAGAATTGAAGAAAAACTCTGCAATGCAACTTAATCAGTAAAATGCTCCTGAACATAAAGCATTTTTCTTTGCTAGGATATAGCTTGAATCGTTATAAACAGGTCTGCAACTAATGATTATTTCAATAATCCGCTTAATGCACCCTTGATCATTTTCTAACGTCAACATGTGAAAAGTTCAGGCCTTTTTGGCTGACTTAACATCAATAGGTTTACAGTGTAATCTGTTTATTTTTGTAGACTAATCGATTAATAAATAGATAGCAAAATGTGCTAAAAAGGAGACTTCAGAGAATTTGAACAAGGTGAAGCTATACTACTTGTGGAGTTCTGGGTAGAACATTTTTACAGACCAAGAAGGTGTTTATATTATTGTAAATGAAAAATGTATACATTTTTGTGCAGTTTTGTCTTAATTAACATGTTATTCTTTCAGCAAATGACCTTTTTGTGAGTCTCTAGACTCAAGTTGACAATTAATCGATTATTAAATCAGTTGACGATTATTTCAGTAATCGATTAATCATAATTAATCATTTCAGTTCTTGTAATAAACAGCAACAAGTCTAGTTTTCTCACAGATCCATAAAGTTCTGAGATGATTGTGTGTTCACAATATGCAAACAGACCACTACTATAAATAAGTATAAATTATCAGATGTCTCAAACAGAACTTGTTGTATCCAAGTCATGTAAGATAAATAATTTGCTGATTTTTGCATGATTACGCTCCATTTTGATATGACTTGTTGATAATTCAGATACTTCTGTCATCATTTTGACGTTTATTGTGAAGTTTTGCAGCCCTGGTGGGAGAGAGAGATTTCCTGACAAATATAGAGCAAAGCAGCTTTCAGCTGGCCAGGCGTAGTCAATGATTCTACATCATATAAAAATGCAGAGGGCTCACAATGAAAAAACATAAACATAATTTTCTAGAGCTACGTCTTGAGATTTTTACTGATAATTATTAACAACATGCATGTTTTCTGGTATGTGTGTGTACTTTGGTCAAAACACACTGCATCTTCCAATCACACACAGCTGAAACTGGAAGTTGACACCGTAGCTGGGGTGGTATGAAGAACCAGCAGACTGTAACCAGCCTCAATAAGGCAGAGCCCGGAGGATTCAGTGTGTCATTTACACATTGTTGATTCCAATCAGACCTGCACCAACATGCTGGGGATACATGGAAAAACCATGCATTTACAATCAGTGTTTAGTCATAATTCAATGCCTCTGGAGCTGGTGTGTTTGTGGTAACGTCCTCCTGCTGTTCTGTCAAATCTGTTTGAGGCAAAAGCAACATTCAATTTCCAGCTGCAGAGCAGGCAGCATAATGTGCAGCCACCACAATGCGCCGCGTTTCATCCCTACGTTATGAGGTGTTTCTGAAAAAAAATGAAACAGGAACAGGGCCTGCTAATTGGAGCGGTCACGCTTCCTGGTTTCCATTAAAGTAATTGGCATATCAATTTAGCACATACATATTTTGTAGAAACACATGCAACTGAGCTGTAAATGACATATGAAGGCAATAATATGCAGAAGCTAACTGATATAAAACCATCAGCTAAAAAGTAAAAAAGCCTTTTTTATTTCAAGTAATTATGCAGACTTTAGCTACTGTTCAAGATTTTTCTATAATTTGTGTGGGTTCTGAAATATTTTTACACTAAACAATATTTTTTACACAATTGTTGGACCACATTCTTATTTTTTTTCTTTTTAACACTTTTAAAGATTTTTCGTTCTGGATTCTGTGCAGGAAGGATTTTTTTGCAGATTAACCATAAAAACAGGACAAGTTTTTTTTTTTTTTAACAGCTGATCAACATCTCAATTAACACCTAAACTTTGACTCCAGATCCCACATGAATTAAAGAGCAGATTGGATGCAGAGCTGCAGCAAAGCAGAGAGAAACAAAAAATTCACTCTCTTCCACTGATCATAATGGGGAATGTAAAATCGTTGGAAAAGAAAATGGATGAACTTCAAGCGCTCACAATGAAGTATTATATGTTTAGAGCTAAAAAATGGTGTTACTCGCTTCTACCCTTCCCAGGTTCCAACAGTTAGTCTGCTCCTCTCCCAGAGAAAATGTTGGATTTGTTTTATGTCAAACATGCATACACCTCCTTTGCAAAACCTCCACTTGACAAATCATATCAAATTCCTTTTCTCACTTGCTTATTGCATAAACTTCTTGTTCACAGTAAAACTACAACAATAGCAACTGCATGAAAAATCCTCAGAGGGAGCAGAGGAACCTCTTTGGGGTTATTTTGAGGTTGCAGACTGGGATGCAGTCTCCCTGCCAAATGGATATGGCATCAAAGCCATGACTGAGTGTGTGACTGAATGTCTAAAGGACCTTCCCCCCAAAACAGAGACATGCTTCTCCAATAACAAACCCAAGATCACCAGAGACCAGAAGGAAAAAGAGCCTTCAGGGAGTAATTCAGAGCACAAAACAACGCAAGTCAAGAATAAACACGATAAGGAGACGAACAGGAAGAAGGCGGAGAGCTAGCTTCAGAAGAACATAAAAGATGTGTGTTCAGGTAGGTGTGTCACCATAACAAATTCATCCGGATGATAAAGTTATGGTGATAAACTTCAATATTGTAGTTTTGAGATCATTTTCAAGTAATATAATGATAATGGCATAACAATAACGCAAGAACACATTCTCAAATATCAATAAACTTTAAATTCTAATGAACATTTAACTCTGGAACTGGAAGACATTTTAAATATCCAAAATGAATAAACAACCAAAACAGAAACAATAAATAAAATGAAATCTCTGAAGTCTCTGTAAACAAAATGTCCTTCAAAAAGAGAGCAGACTGAAGACTCTTCATCCAGTTTCTGGTAAAAAGAAAAAGCAAAGAAAAAATGGAAATTGTTGAGCTCTTTTTAATTTATCAATTTAATTATAAATTAAATTATAAATAAATTAATCAATTCATTTATTGCGACAGTCGACTTAACATTTAGACAAAGATTAGGCTTCTAAAAATCACCTTTAATTATTCATTGAAGAAACTTGTTTCATTTAATTTCCCTATAGATATTATATAGAGGTAAACTGGCTTCAAGTGATATGGTAATTTTGAGGAAAAACATTGTATACTCTCATTAGTAATCAGTGTTAATGTAGCAATATTATGCAATTTTGCATTTTAAAACTTCATCCAAGGTTGCACTAAATGTATAAATGCCTTCGGTGAGCAAGGTCTGTAACTCCAAATGGAGTTTATTATAATTATAATGTAATTTTTTTCTCTCTCTCTGCTTTGCTCTTCAGCCAGTATTCTGGCACGCTGACGTGTGTCTTGGCTCTTCCCTGCATTCCTTGAATGCTTGTTGGAAACATCCCACCAACAGTCACCTGATGTTGGTGGTCTAATGGTCTGGATGACCCTGCGGAAACGCCGCCACCCTGGATCTTTCCCATCTGCCGCATGCTGGATGCGGAGAATAATCTGCTGATGTCCTTGAACAGAAACGACATCACCATAACCGTGACTGTGGGCAACGATGTGATTAAAATATGTGAGCTCTGGCAGAGATTTATGAGAGAAAGGGCAACGGGGAAAATTCACAAATTTTAAACAAAGAAGCAAAACCACAAGATGGTTTTGACCTGCAGATGCACTTTGTAAATATTTTTACATATGGACTTACACTTTAGGTGCATTTGTGTGCTTTTGATCAGAGATATATGCATAACGTAGTAAATTCTGCTAATAAAACATGTTTTAAGTCATTTAAAGAAGGAAATGTAAAGTTAGTGCCTCAGTGCAATCAGCTCGGTTTGCAGTGCTGCTGCTGGCTGCACTGATGCCCTTCAGCTAGAAGGTCCAGGGTTTGAATCCCAGCTGGAGTTTTTCTGCATGTTCTCCTTGTGCATGTTTGGGTTATACTCCGGCTTCCTCATTAGTCTTCATTGTCCATCATGATTATCCGTCCATCTGTTACATACTGACTGCTCATACCCTCTCAGCAGTACTAAACAAGGCATATCCTTGTTAAAAAATAATTTGCTTAAATTATTTTTAAGCAAATTGTGCTTAAAATAATTTGTTTAAACAATTTTATGATTAATAGCAGATTATTAGCAAATAGCAGAAGCCGTTTGATTTATGGCATTTCATAGCAGCTTATCTACACAACTATGAACTAGAGGTTTGTTTATCTTTTTGATATTGCAATAATACGTTGCTGTGCTTGACATGAGATAACTAGTGAAATATAACATTACATGCATAAAGAAATAAATACTGTCCCTGTGTTTTAATTGTTTCAATATTTTTGGTGAAGTAAAGCTGATTTCCTTTCAGTGTAGCAGCTCTACTGTGATTCCATAAAACTGTAATTGTATTAACTGGGTTGTGCAGGCAGCTATCTGAAGCCTCCATGCTGCTGCATTATCCCATTTACCACCAATCCTTTTGCAGCAGTTGAAAGGATGAGCGTGTTGGTTTGGGTTGGATCACCTCCAACGCCTGCTGGTGTTTCTTCTACTCCACTTCCAGATCAGCTTCAGACCGCGGCCTGAAACCCCGTCTCATCATCAGGATCTGACTTTTCTCAGTCTGCATGAACCTGGCATAACAGTTTATATAAGCTGAGAGGAAAGAAAATAATGATTTCTATCTTTACTTTCTCATTGTTCTAAATATCATGGTGCGAATCTAGCTCCTCTCCAAATGCATTTTGCTCTAAATCGTAGCTTGCACCAGTTGGAACAACATATGTAATCGTAAAATTAACCAATGCTAAAATAGAGGTGCATGCATGCCAGAGCAATTTGCACAAACGCACCATGACCGCCGTAATACGCGCCCATATGGAAATTCTAACATGTGCTGGCTAGCCACATAAACACCTGGCGCTGGTGTAAAATGAAAGACTCCCACGCACGTCTTGGACATTCTACACCATAACTGCATCTCAAATTTACAGAGCTAACAAAATAACTGTTTAACTGTCACATTAAGTGGAGCCTGAGATTGTCCCAAACAGATGCTAGCGCCAAAAGAATAAGTGATGAGGAGAGCGTGTTAGCTTGGAGTGCGACTGTGCAATCAGTTTTCAGATGGAAGTGTTGAGCAACAGAAATGGATGGACTGGTGGAAGGAGGTGAATTACTGCGGGGAAGTCAAATACATTACACAACATATGGAATAACTGCTGAAGAAAATACCGACGTTCCTGCACATTTTGGACGTCAACATTACAGTGGATGTGAAATTTAATTTTAATTTTTATGAGGGACATTGCACATTAAATTAATATTTCTGTAAATGCACCAGAATTAGCCAAAAAACTATTTTTCAAGCATTGCTTTCTTAGGGAACAGCTAAACTCTGAAAATACTTTGGATCTCCTCTAAAAATGCTCATAACCACCTATTTTAATACTTTAAACACCAAATATACCTTAATATGCATTAATGTGGTACTCCACAAAAGCTAATACAGTCTTCCTTTTCTGCAGCCAATCAGCACCAAGGGAAAATTAAATATTTTAAAAGTGGTCTGCAAAGAATATGCAAGTACTGAACCACCAAATAGCACTGTTGCCTTGCAGTAAGAAGGTCCTGGGTTCGATTCCCTGCCCGGGATCTTTCTGCATGGAGTTTGCATGTTCTCCCTGTGCATGCATGGGTTCTCTCCAGGTACTCCGGCTTCCTCCCACAGTCCAAAAACATGACTGTTAGGTTAATTGGTCTCTCTAAATTCTCCCTAGGTGTGTGTGTGCGTGGTTGTGTGTCTTGTCTGTCTCTGTGTTGCCCTGCGACAGACTGGTGACCTGTCCAGGTGACCCCGCCTCTCGCCTGGAACGTAGCTGGAGATAGGCACCAGCACCTCCCGACCCCACTAGGGACAAGGGTGTTAGAAAATGGATGCATGGATGGATGAACCACCAAATAGACAAAGGACCTCTGTATATAATCTATCACTTACATTTTCAGAGTTAATATCTTTTTTAGCTTATTTTAAATAATAAAAACCTTATTTAATGTGTAAATATTCTTATACTTCAAATTCTTGTTCTTCAAATTATATAATTTTATTTAATCACACAAAAAAAACTCAAACTCAAGGAATTACCAAGGATTTATGGCAACCATTTTACAAAAGTTAAGGTTTAACTATGAAACCTGCAAAAGCGAACGCAGGGCTGTATACAGTATGTATGACAAACACCCAGATGGAAGGAGGACTGAAGGAAGTAAGAAAGGAGGAACTGAATGAAGCGAAGTTTGAAGGAGGAATTGGATGAAGGAACGATAGATGGAGGGAAACATCAATAGATCAAAGAATAGATGGATGGATGCTCCTTTTAAAAATTGAATAGAGAACAAAGGTTAGAAATAGATCAATTTTTCAGCTCTGTTTTTCTTTCATGTCAAAGTTTCTCTGTTCAGTACCACACTTTTTAAAAAGCTCACTGGCAGACGTCTGCTATAACATGCTAGAAATACCTAAACTGCTCATAAACCATCATTTTCAGCCAATATAAAAGATGATGCTGGTGCATGTTGTTGAAAATCAACTCTTAAAACTGATTTATATAAAAATTTTTTCATGTGGAAACCTTAATGCCTCCACCAATCACAGCGGGAAAAGGACAGATTGGCTTCTAATGGCTATCCAATACCTTGCTGCAGTCCACCTATGTGTTGTTTAATAAGGTGAACTGACCTTTCATCATGGTTATAAATCAATGACATTCTCCATGCTGGAGCATTGCATGCAGATGCATAATATTATCTTCCTGTTTGCTCATGAACACACATATGCGCGCACTCCCACACACGCCCACACACACAATTATCATCAACATTAGAACTTTGTATTCACTTCCATTCATCTTAGTAAATGCATTTCCAGCATAGTCCTACTCCTAACCTTAATTTAGGTTGGGGTTACGTTAACAATAACATTATTGTGCCTCTAATCCTAATTCCCAACTCTAAAAAGGGGTTCCACTGCAATGGGACCGGACCAATCAGTCTTCAGAAGGTTGGTAAACATGCTAGAGAAGGTCCTAACTAGAATAGGTAAACGAGCACACACACAAAGTCAAACTTCAAAATAAATGCGTACTTCATTGCCCCGTTCCTTACACATGTGCACTGATTTTCTTTACACCAACAGTCTTGCAAACAAAGTGCTTTCAGCCCCAATGCCAGTGATGAAATAAAGGAAACTAATTTCCTGTAGTGACTGTACAGTTGTGGATGTGTCTGAAATTACCTCAGCCAGTGTGAGGGGCACAACAGAAACAGATGAACAAAGATTGCACTTGATTGCAGGTAAATTGTAGACGTTGGCGTTCGCCACCTTTGATGTTGTTTTTGAAAGAACCTGCTGGCCTTTCAGTCTGTGATTACTGTCCCTTTTGCTGAGGCATAATGGCCGAGGTGCAGCTTCGTAATGAAAGCATTACCAACAGCAAACAACCGCAACGTCCAGATTCCACTCATTTACCTCCCAAATAATCCTTCACCTCACCCCGCAGCAGCGGCAATAACCACAAAATCAAAAGTAATGCTGTCTCATCTGTCAGAGAAAAACAATATAAAAGCAATGTATTTCTTATTATTCTGCCTCGCACGCTGAATCCCTTTCTCTATCTTTGATCACTAAAGTACAGCCCTGAAGCAGAGCACTTTCTCCAAATTGCAATTTATTTTTGCATCATCAACACAAAAGAAGAGGCAATAAACTCTCACAGTGTGCCTAGAAACACTTTCTTCTCCTGGGTTCTGCCACAGGCCCAGATAGAAACATAAGTCCACACATGGCTGTGTTTCTGTGGAGGGGGAGGAGGAGGGGGAGGAAGAGGAGAAGGTGGGGTATTTGGAATACGTTCCCCGCTTCTCTAATAAGCCACCGGCTTGATGCCACGGCTCTCCTGCATGGGAGGAGATAAGAACTGGCAGAGCGGTGGTGTGGGCTCCCATCGAAACCCAGTGTGCCGCTAAGCCCCCTCACCGCTCCGAGCAGAACCTCAAAATGAGCACACACACAGTAGGTGCACCGGCACACAGGATACAATGGCAGCCCACAATGAGGTAACGTTATGATTACAGATGCAAGAGCACAGACGGCGCGTTGGGAATATGAGGTGGAGGCAGAGCGGAGGGAAGCGGGGGGTGGTAGGGAGGAAAAGGGAGAAAATAACAAGTGTTAAGTCCACTGAGACAGCATTAAAAAAGCACAAAGCTCTGGTTGTTGTTCAGAAAGAGTGAGACTACTGAACTGAGGAATCCCCACTTTTTTCCTTATTCTTACTCCAGCAAGGCTCTTCCCACAATCGGTTAATTTCTTTTTTTATAGGAATTTATTTTTATATGCTTCAGCAACGATAGTAATAACTTCACTGAAGAGGAGAAGCAGTTTGAATTTGTGAGGGCGAATGGGAATCATTTGCATATCAAACCGTGTTATTCGGACCACATGGGAGTTAAACTCTCTTCTTTAACCAGACGAGATTAACCCCCATGCAAATGCAGCAGATGCCAAACTCTAATAAATCAGCACATAACAGAGCCTGCATCTGTGGAAGACATTGTTATGAAGGCCATTCCACACTTCTCCTATCTTGTCCTCAGTAATTGCAACACTGTTGCTTGTCCATCTGTGGAGTGATTTGTGAGGAAAAAAACAGGTATAAACTATTCTATTAGAGCAACAGCAAAGTGTAAAAAAATTATTTCAGCCTCATTTTCATTTTAGTGGTGAGTGACCATTAGCTGCAAGTCCAAAAAATTGCCCAGGGCCGTCATTATACATCCTGTCATTCAGTTTTCATATATTTCCAAACACCAAAGTATTAAACTTACAAAGCTTCGTTTTGTAGATAACAGTTTTGTGTGGTGTAAAAAGTCAAAATCTCCTATGTGCAAATAAATTCCACATTTCTAGAATAAAAAGTTTCTCAAATGTTTAGGTACAGTTCTGTCTTCAGTTTTTGAAATCATGTAAATTCATTTGTTTTTAATTAGTGGTTTTACCAGCAAATCGGATTTGTACTTTCATTTATTGCTTTTACTCAGGTCACCTCGAAGTTCCCTGTGAGAATTTAGTTTAGGAAAGGTAACATCTTATGTCATGCAAATATAGCCCCAAACACTGGTTCATCTGAACCAGTGTTATAAGAAGAGTAATGTTAAAACAATCATTAGATAATATTTTCTCTAGGGTAAAATTACATTGTTATTATGTTTGGTCTTTCTCTAAAGTGAATCAGGTAACAAAAAAACAACAACTAGAATTCGGTTTACTATTGACCATCTCATGTGACATGTAACTCATTTTACTCCTAGTCTACTTCTGATTGGCTAATCCGTCCCTCTTGACGACTCCTCTCCCAGAACACACTAATAAACATTCATCAAAAACTTCAGGTCTCCTGCAGTTAGAAAAAATATCTGATAGTGAAGGCGGACTAGTTCAAGCAAGTTATCAATATTGCTGTCCGAGACCATTACTGCATAAAAATGGCAGCAAACTTTCGACCAATCCCACAACATTTTGCACAGAGATCTGTCAAAATAGATAAACCAGGGAATAATGCAGAGTTTGGCAGGTGGATGACTCTCCCAAACAAAATAACGTAATTTTTGTCTATGTCGATGAGAGCTGATGTCACACTTCGGATGATGTATGTGAAAAAAACTGAAGACATTACGGAGTTACATCACTAAATAAGACGCCATAACATGACTTATCTCTGCTGGGTATGACAGTTGTTGTAATTTGATGTTTCTGTGTTAACTGCTGGAGGACTAAAGACATAAACAGATGCCTCCTGCTCAGAGAGAAAGCCAAAAGACTTATGGTGAAAACCTAATAGTGCAAGCTTCATACCATTCCTAAAGAATGGAGTCAGCTCCAGAGTATCATGGATGACTGAACTGGTGTATTTACAACAAGGTTCTTATTCTGCAGAAGCTCGGTTTGTCTGTTAACCCTCTGCTATCTTCTATGGTAGTAGACAGTTTTAAGGGCCATACTGACAGTCTAAAGCAGGGAAAATCCCCCTTAGGAATTCCCCTTATACCAGAGCCTCAGAGAGGGCTCCAACCAGGGGGGAGAGGAAAACTGAAAGACTGCAGAGAGAGCAGCGGGATTTAGGAAGAAACAAGCTACCCAGAGGAAACTACACAGGAAATGGATAAAGATAGCAAAACATAATATAAAAATTAAAACAGAGATTTTAAGCACTTGGCTGTCAGTAAAATCTTGTTTCAAACTCACCCTGAGCATGAGTTTATGGTCAGTTGGAGAATTAAGGGCTGAAGACAACAATAGATTTAATTTACAGAAACAGACTGGCTATGTTATTTCTTAGGATATGACGCATTCCAGATCTGTAACATCCAGAGTAACTCTGATGAAGCTGGAATTAAAAAAACACATCAGTGAGTAGATGATGTGGAAAAAGAGACTTTAATAATAAGACTTCCAAGATTCATCAATGATAATTTACATAAAAAACGTAGGCCTAATTTTATGGAACAATCAAGCCCCTTTAAATGTTACTTCCACTCACTGACTGTTACACCTTCCTGGGTTTTGGAGGATGACATTGCCATGTCTGAGCAAGAAGAGGTTGGCTCTATATGAATCTTAAAAAGTTGGTAAAACACATTGTTAGGGATATTCTGTGTCAGCAGCATACTGCATATTGCAACCTCAAAAGTAAAAAGTAAAAAATCTGATATAGCAATACCTGGAGCTAGCAACTGCTGTAGAGCCGCAGAAAAGAGCAACAATAAGAGGATTCTGCAATTCCCTTTTGAATCCTGAAATTCTCAAGAGGCAACAAGGAGCAACGCTTAAGGGATTTTCCTCTTTTTTAAGTTATATTTTCATCTTTTTATCAGAGAGCAGGAAAATACACTCTTTTGTTTTGTTGGAATGATATTGTGACATTACAGTCAGAAAGTAGCACAGTTTGTTGTAGTTCATTTCCAGAACATATAGAGTTATCAAGTATCCTGATTGGAACCACAATTCCAGAAATATGAGCTATAAAACTGTGAAAAGTGTTTGAATATGGAGTATTTGTGCAAATGTAACTTTTGGGGAAAACTCCCAGGAAGAAAGTTTGAAAGGCTGAAAGTTGTACCTCTGGTTGAAGCATAGATCCAGTGGTTCATGTCATTGGAGAAATCAGTCATGTTTTAGGAGTGTGAGAGGAAACCAGGGTGCCCAGACAGAACCCATAGATGCACGAGTTGAACATGCAAACTCCATGCAGACAGACCCCAAGATGAAATTTAAACCCAGGACTTTCTTGCTACAAGGCAACATTCTGCTAAAATTCTGCCAAAGGATGTTTGGTCTGTTTGCACCTCAAAAGTCATTCTATCTCCATACGTCCGTTAGTGGCCTCAGGGCTGCCGTCATCCTACCCACGACTGCTTGTTAACGGTTATGAAGGTCTCTGGGTCTGTTTTCTGAGGTTGCCGACAGCTGCAGAGGGAACTGGCTCTATTCCGCTATTCGCCCTGCCAGCATCCCGTGCCAGCATCCAGACCAACTTGGCTGAGCTATGCCGCAAACTACAAGGAGGCCATCGACAACGGGAACTCATTCTCTCACCCCGACACAGAAACACAGACCAACAAGGGCACAGGAACAGGATACAAACATTTTACTGCAAACAGACTGGCAAGAACTAAAGAAACCTCTACAGAGTTTGAGGTAGCGGTGACTCAGAGGGGAGACACGGTCCACTTGCAATCAAAAAGTTGCAAGTTTGATTCCAGTGCACACCCAGCCCTCCCAACATATGCTAAGTGTCTTGGGGCAAGACTCTAAATTTAGCATTCTTATCTGGGCATTAGTGTTTCAATGTGTTGCTTTAGAATTTTAAAACCAATGTATAACTTTTTTACACTCATCAGCCATCTTGTTAGGTACCTTTGTTAAACTGTTTAATAGAAAGATGTGGTGAAATGACTTGCTGAACAATCGAGCAAGTCTCAGAAATGGGATTTAAAAGAATTTGAATGGTTGTGTATAGCAGACAAGCTGGTCCAATTACCAGGTACACCTTTGTAGTACTGGGATGGATCCACAAGATTTCAGACATATGTCCCAGAGATATTCTATACCAAGAAAGCATCACGTTGTTGCTGCAGATTTGTTGGGTGATTCCAATGGTCTACCACAATCTAGAGGTACTTTACTGGACTGAGATCAGGTGACTGTGGAGGCCATTCGGATACAGTTTTTCCCATGTTTAGAAGAAGAAGAAGAAGAAGAAGAAGAAGAAGAAGAAGAAGAAGAAGAAGAAGAAGAAGAAGAAGAATTACTTTATTCATCCCAGCAGGGAAATTATTTCGCAGTTACAGCAAGAATTTTTTATACACAGATTAACACACACATGACGGGAGCTGCGTCTGCAGGCAGCCAGCTGAGCCGGCGCCATTTTAAGGTCGTCGGGACCGGGAGTCGAACCCGTGACGTCCGCGTAGAGGACTAAGGCCTCCAAACGTGGGGCGTGCTAACCCCCTGCGCCACACAGCACGTTTAAGAAAGCAGTTTGAGAGGGTTTGAGTTGTGTGACACAATTGTCACAGAGTAGTTGTTAGAAAACTGTTCACAGGGGTTTGGGATCAGATACGAATCTGGAAGTACTTGTTTTACTACTTCAAACCCCACATATATTTTAATATCCATTACTATGCACAGTGGAAACTGTCTTAGCACTACAGTAAAAGCTAATATCTACAATCTTCCTTCCTGCTCTTGGGAGTACAGCCAGTAAGTGCCAAGGAAAATGGTTAGCGTTCCTGGATTAACTGCTTTGCAAACGTCAGCCAGTAGAGAGCCAAGTAGCATTGCATCTAGGTAGTTCAGCTTCCAACAATGTATTTTCTTTGGAATATTTTAGATATGCTTTACAAAAACATTTGCGAATAGCTGGATTTTCCATGAATAATTTGGAGTTACATTCCACAAAAAAAAGGAGAATCCCTGAATACTGTACCGCAACCAGGCGGAGGTCCACTGTACTGTGGTTATAAAGGAATGGAGATGGTCAGCAACAATCATCGGGTAGGCTGTGGGGTTCATCAGGTCATCTGGTACTGCGGGACCCAGAGTGTGCCAAATAAAATATCCCCACACCATGACGTCACCACCACTAGGATAAGGCACAAGCTAGAATGGACCCCTGCCATCTGAGTAATGCCCCTCTAAGTCATCTTGTACTCTCTTGAGCAAGGCTTTCTTAACTGTGAGGGTAAGAAGAGTGAAAAGTGTCCACATGAATACAAAAAGTTATATCCCTAAGGTTCCATAAATACGCTGGTAAAGACATCAGATCTATATACTGTATATGTCACTTTGTGATTTAGTGGTAAGTTTTAAAATCATCAAGCCATAGTAACAAGCTATTACACGATTCATTTTGTAAACAAGTCTAAAAAAGGGGGAAAACTGCTTCACTCCAGTTATAAAACAACGTTCCATTATCTTCATTTTCAGGGGTAAAACTTTACAAACATTGTTTCAGGTCTGAAGCTTCCAGTCATCATTTTAAGGTGGCAAAATGCAGATCAGCTACTGCACTGCTCAGAGACACTCAGGGTCTCATTTTGTCCCAAAGGGACTCCTCTCTTTGCCAGCCTTTTCCTGTGGCAGCGTACACGCATTTCCCCCACCCTCGCACCCTCTTTCATGGGGCCCCTTGGCTGTCATGCATATCAATGCTTTATGAGGGATGGAGGGGAGGGAACAGGAGTTTGAGAGGAGAGGTGTTGAGGCAAAGAAAGCATAGAGGGAGGATTGGGCAGTGCAGTGATGCCTGGGCAACAGTAGGAATCAATCAAGTCTTCAGGATTACTGCTCCACTGAGTTGTGATCAATAGATCCTGAACACTATCCCCTGCAAGACCTGACAGGGTAAATGAGGGTCCAAAAACTGTTCTCCACCCACTACCCTCCTCTCATCCCCGCTCTCCCTCTCTCCCAAATGCTTCCTTTGGTTTTTCCTGAACAGGGAAAAGCAAAGAGGCAAATATGTCAGGTTTGTTGGTAGTGAAGGGGGAAAGACTCTTTCCTGGTCCGGTGATTTTTAACAATGCCTGAGAAGTGTTGCATATTCAGCTGTGGAGAGCATCAATCCTCAGCCTTGGGGCTTTTGTACCTCTGGGTGCTCAGCTTTCTTCTCTTTGAAATAGTGTCAAAACTTTTTCTTTTTTAAGGGGCGGGGGTTGATGTATTTGGTTTTCACCCAAGGCAACTCACAGTCCTCAACACATCAGCATTTGAAGATAGACAAAGTGTAGGAAGAAAGACTCCAGGCAGGAAAAAAAAACATATATAGCTGATTTCTTTGAGTTATTTTTAATTTTCTTACTTAACATTCTGAGTACTTGTGTGTTGCTGTGTGATATTCAAATGATAGTGCCGCCTGATCTAAACAGTCTCTCTCCTGATTGACAGGAAGGTTTCAGACTTTGACACCAATCTCGTCAGATGTCAGCAATGATGACTTTGAATTTTGTCAAGACATATCGCCCTATCTTCAGTACATATAGCATGCTTACCTCTGCGTCGCCAGCAGATGGCAGTCCTGTTATCCCGATCCGGGGTTGAGCCCACAAGCCTGCCGGCTGAGTTTTGGACTGTTCAGGATTTAACTATGTGGAAAAGCACCCCGGCACTCAAATGCCTTGTGGCTGTGGGGGAGACAGAAAGATGTGTAGAAAAATAGAGACAGCCCAAATAACAGGTTCCCTGGCCTAGAGCCAATAAACTAACAAATACTCACACATGCTGCCGCATAATAATAAAGCACGCCATTCCTCTGTTAATAGGCAATCTGTGTTGCCATGAACATTTAGTCTAATAAATGTTACTGCAGTGTAAATGATGTCATAGGCTTGTCATTGTCTGTAAATTACGCTGCTGCCTCAGAATTGAAGTGTTATCAGAGATCTACCTTTTACCATGTTGTAAAGTCTTTCATCAGAGCTCTAGCACCAGTTTTACATTAAATATACTTGTTGTTTTTATTATCCTTATTTTTTCATTGTTGAAACCCTCTGATGCTACAAAGTGCCTCTAATTTTTAACCCTTTGCAGGTAAAGCTTAAACCGTTGAGTTGAAGAAGCAAACAGAAGCGCTCTGCTCTGGCAGACCAGATCAACTTGAGAGGGAAAAAAGAAACTATAATTTTATTACAGCTGCAATGAGTGGAGTGAGGGACTTGTGTGGAGAGCGTGGCCTGACAGCAGAGTTTACCTGCAGACTTGTAGCTGTAATACTTCTGGTCAGGTATTTAGTTAGAGATTAATAAAAGAAATTATCTAATCTTCCTCATTAGACAAAGACAGTAATGTAACTGATTATATACCTCTGACTGACCCAGCTGACTCAGGTGAATCTCTGACTCTCTATACCATTTTGTTTTAAATCTTTTCAATAAACAGAAAAAAATCGGAAATTTTCAACTGGATTCAGTCATAAAAGGTTCCATGTTTAATGTATTTGCAATATGCTTAGAGATGGCAGCAAAAGTATTCATACCCTCTTCAACTTTTCACATTTCTTCACAGAAATCTTAAAGGAAACGGGTGCGTGATTCAATAGATCCACTGTCTGTGCTGCAGTCCCCAAAGACACAAGCACAGGGAGAACATTCACCATTTTATTTACCGGTAATTGTGAAAACTGCCTAACCATTACCTGATTAAGAAAACAGAAGCTGTGTAATTTAGTCATAACACACTGAAGTATGTGGTTGTAACAAGACAAATGTGAAAAGTTTTAAGGATGTGAATACTTTTAGTGAAGTGCTATATTTAGTGGTTTATATTGTTTTTAATTGTGTTTCATTTATTTGCTCCACATGTTAAAATAACACTGCAGTTAAATGCTTGCTGCTCTTTTTGGGCCATTTTGTGTTTTTAAGATCCATTTTAACCCAAACCTACAACTGACCCGGCAGAATAAACAGCTGGCAGAATATACAGTGACGGTTCATTTTTACTAGGGGGTGAGAATTACAAAAGTCCAGTAATCAACAGTTTTTTTAAAGTCCATTTTCATACAAAGTAAAGTCTTTTCTCTGCAGGTGCTGTTGACCCCAGTCTCTCCTGCTCGGAGCACATTTCATGCTATCAGCAGTTTTCAGCAGTGTAGGTGTTGTGGAGATGATGTATGGAGATTTACTCCTTATGCTGGAGAAGGTTTTCATTAAACGTGCTTCAGGATTGACTTTGCCCAAAGAATGTCAATGAAGTTTAATGGTTCAAAATGATACTGTTTGTATTCAGTGCGTTTCATGTATACATATTAAGGATGTGGGCCTTTGTTATTGTCTGCAGGACCGAGACTAATACATAATTGCTTACTGGAAGTTAAAAAAAGTACGATTTTCTCCTTTATTGTTCTTGCCTATTTACTGGAGTTAGTACTCAGTATAAACTGCAGGTATGACCTATATGAGTTTGGAAGGAATGTCTAGTGTACCCGAAGGACTCAACGAGAAGCAGCCATAATGGAATCCCTTCACCATACAGTAAGGGAGTGATTACTCCATAGACACCTCTCTTTTCCTTCACCTCATTAAACACTGTGGTAAAAACGACATTCCAACATAAAGAAACCAAGTGTAGGGTTAAGAATGTCTCTCTTGCACTAATATTAAGAGGTTTACCAGGAAAAAATTAATTAATCTGTAGCTAAGTCATAAAGTGCTGCGGTTTACCTGTTATTTATATATATATTCTTATAGTGAACTGCAAGGGGTATCAAACTCATTTCAAAGGGCTGGTTGTGGCAGAATTTAATAATAAAACTACGTATTGATAAAACTGCTTAAATAACACGGCTCTTACTGAGTACTTCTTAAAATGAACTAATAACTAATCTTTTTAGATTTTTGCAATTTGGCACCATAAAAAAGCTACTTTGATTTGATTGATAAAAAAATATTTAAGCACACAAATGGTATCTTTAAGTTCTGTTTATGTGGCTCTATAAAGTCTGGAGGGCCACATAAACAGCAAAAAAGACCTTGAGTTTGACACATGGTTAATGAGGAAATACCAAACCCAATATATGTTCAAGAACTTTTTTATTATTTTAAATGATTAAAGGACAAGGTAAAACATAATTCCATTACAAATATAAAGTTATATTTTTGCCCCATTAAATCAAAGTTCAGATTTAGAGTGCACTCTTCAGTTTTTCACGTAAGCTTACAGTTAGGATAGTTGGAGCTCAACATTCCCTTAAACACAATGAAAAGCAGCAACATAGAAAACAGTGGTGGCGCTATTGCACACCCTCTCTTTTCTTACTCACCGCCAATAAACACAAGAAGAAGAAGAAGAAGAAGAAGAAGAAGAAGAAGAAGAAGAAGAAGAAGAAGAAGAAGAAGAAGAAGAACAACTCTTACCAGACTGAAGCGTATCCTCTTCCTCGCCCTCCTGTACGCAGGTGAGTCCTGATCCACGGTCTCTTCCCTGACCACAGCTGGTAACATAACAGTCAGCTCAGACGTGCTAGCGTTAGCTTCGGCGCTAGCTTAGCTTAGCATATCCAGCTCGCTCCCGAGTCTCTCTGATGCGGTGCGGCTTTAAGTTCCTCCTTCGCTCCCAAAAACAAGGAGCCGCTATCCAACCGTCATGTGAGTAGATTGTAAACACTTTAACTGCTTTCCCAGAAGTATATTTCCTCCATTTAATGGCATAAAATATCCCCTCTGCCTGGCGTTTGCAAAGTCTCTCTTCTTCTACACTACCGGTTTCCCGGTAGCACATCCGGTAGCAGCAAAACCATGACTATTATAAAAATGAAATATCGCGGGGGTTTATTTCTTTCTTTTTGTAACATGTAAAACTTATAACATCAACCTAGAAAATTGTAAAACAGTTGTTCTTTTTATTACCTCGGTAGGCCTGTTGCAATAAGGAGTAAATCAATTAATCCCATGATGAATTAAAACTAGCTCAATAATTTCCCGTTGCATGATCTATGGTATATCCTGTAAACAAAAAAACACAGATTTTCTAAACAGTCAGGTTACAATAAAAATAGAAATCACATGTTCCTGACTCCACATTTGGAGCCACACCATGAAGATGCAGGAGTTGGTTGGCCTGAATTCATCAGACACCACCAACCACTTATCTATAGATGTTTCCACATGCAGTGTTTCACAAAAACACAGCAGCTCAAACATGCATAAGGTCCTCCACAAGACCACACAGCCTCCATACTGAGATTCCTTTCATCTCTTCCTATTGACTGCTGTTGTATCCCGTGGCTTGATTAGACCACACCAGACAATCATCTCCCATCGGTGGTATTCCTTCCCTCTTCACTGCCTCCACACCAACCCTCCCCCTTTCTCCCGCTGTATCTTCTGCTCTTCCCCACCAACGCCATTCTCATGTTTGCCTTTCATTAGCTTTCATCTCTCCAGCTTACTGAACTCCACCACTGGCATCGGAGTGATCCTTTGATGGTGCCGCTCCTCGACATAAATCCATATTTACCTCTTTTACATATTTCATTGCCAACAAATGATTTGCTATGTCTGCTATTCTTAGGGCATAATAGGGATTACAGACTGAGTATAGCACAGATCCATTCGAGGGACCCTATATGGTCCCCTAGATACCCAGGAGACACCTAGAAGTTTAACTTTCCTTTCTATGTCGAGAAAAAAAATGGCTAAAAGCATTTAGAAAATACAGACAGCCATAAAACCCATTGCTTTCTGTTTGCTATAACATACCATCGCTGTATCATCCATCTCATCAGGATACATCACCTCTCCTGCACTCCTGCATTACGCACACAAACACAGTCCTTTCTGTTTTCTGAGGATTTCACACTGTAATTGTGGGATGCTGTAGGTGTGCTGGATTTATTTTTCCTGTATTAGCAGGTGGTGCTCTGTCCCTTCATAATGGAGGTTAAGGCCCCCTGCAGTGTCTGTCACTACAACACAAAATGTTCAATTCTAACTATTTATACTAGAGTACCACCATTTAGAGAAGGATCTTTTTCTTCTTAAAAATACCTGTTTCCATGGAGATGTTGAGACAGAAAACACTTCACAAAGCCCCTTTTATTCAGTTTAACTACACTTCCAACAAAATGCACTTTGGCCTATTGAGGGCACAGACAAACAACAGGATTTGTTGGTACCTTGGTTTTAGCATTGACCTTCTGGATGCAATCATCTGTAGAGTTATGAAGTGCTCCCTGTTTCTGAGGGAGGTGATGCTGTGTGGTTGGTGTTACGTCCGTAAATGTTCAGGCATGTGTCAAAGTAGTGTTCATGTTATTTCCTGGTTGCAGTAGAACAGTGTATTGCAACAGAATCAGCAGCTATCCATGGTCTTAATATTATTTCTGCTTATTGTGAAGAAAAAGATATTTTTGTCTTGACAGGAATGAAAGTCAAGGCCTTGTACACACGGAGACAAGCATTGAATATTTTTGTAAATAATTGAGAAAAAATGTACGGCTACACAGAAATTGATCTACTGGGTATGACGGGCGAATTGATGACCCAAAAGACAAGATTCTGGGTCTGTAATTGTTGGATAAGTTTATGTTTATCATTTCTCATACTGAGTTCTAACTCAGTCGAAAGAACCAAGTCGGGTAAATTGATGTTACATTCACCTGCATGAGTATTGTTGCAGATGCATCACATTGATAGTAATTAATGGCTGTAGTCTCCTTTAGCAGGATGATTCTGCTTGCCACAAAGTAGAAATGGCTTCCAACACATTTGAAATGTTTTCACACCTGATAGTCTGGTAGACTCCGTTCGATTGATCGGGGACCAAAATGGCAACATTTGTTTCATGTTCAGTTGCTGCGGTTTTCTTCCACACGTCACTGTGTTAAACAAACCAAACCCTTTTGTCTTTTCATCCTCGACTGTGGGAGAGAACTACTGAAGAAACCTTTGAAGAAAGCATGAGCAGAGCTTCCTTCTTGACAAAACGTAAACAAAAATGGAGTAACATCATATTTTAGCAGTTGTCGGATTTCTCTTTGTCTTTGGCAAAAGACCATAAGCAATTTCTCCTGCTAGTGCTTTGTTATGCTTGTATACCAGTGAACTGTAGCCCTGTGCTACAGTTCACTTCCTGCTTTTGGAGAAGTCGCCGGTCCGCTTAGCGTTCACAAATACATTTGAACCACACCAGAGTTCACTTCGACTGAATCAAGACCGAGGTTTGTAGGTGGATCAGAGTTTGCTTTTTTTGGTCTGCATCAGAGTTCAGTTTCTCATTCCCAGTTCCCCAAGCAAACTGGACTTTATAGGCAAACAGACTGGAATTGGATTAAAGCGGGACAGGTATGAATCCACCCTAAATTTCCTAGACCTTAGTCAAGTGGGACGTGTTGGATAAAGGAGCTCCATCTCAATAAGAGATGGACTTATTCTTGGGTGGCTGGGATCCACTACATCAACAAAAGATCATATGTGATCCCTACAGAAAGAGAAGGGGATACAAATATTAGCTGGGAGTTGCATGATACCATTACACATGACAGAGTTACATTTGTACTCTTACATGATTGTGTCATCAGCAACTTTGTAAAACAGGGGAAAACATTTAGCAACAGATTTTTCTAACCCCCTGTATGGTGATAATTGTTTTGCTTTTAACATCGTCGTCTTTTAACATCAAACCAATCAACAACAAAGTAGCCTCAGAAAATCACTTCTTTTTATTCTTGATCAAATTTTTTCCACATTCAGGGGAAAAAATCTGATGTTTAAATGAATAACTTGCAATGCAAATGAGGTAAAGTGATGGGAGGTTTTTATTTGAAGCTAAAGCTTTTGTTGTCAGCTCCGACTGCACTCTGTTTTTAAACCCAGCGAGGGACCTTTTACACATTTCAATGGGGAATTGGTTCTGAATAATTCAATAGACTAATCCACTGTCACTGGTGCTTTGGTCTGTGTGGGCCTGCTGTTCTGAGCTGCAGCCAGTTCGTAGTCGATAAACAGAGATTGAAAGAGATGGAGAAAGAAAGTCGCAAAGACACAGACGGACTGAGTGAGGTTAGAGTTGAGGAAAAATGGAGAGGACGGAGGAGTCTCTTTAATGGTAATTACAGTGTGCCTAATCCCAAAAACTAACAATGACATCATGAAAAGCTCCACGTGGTTAAATGTATTTCTAAAACCATTTAGCCTCTTGCTTGTGCATTTATAGTAACTAATCAATAAAAATATTAAGTCTCACACTATCAGATATGATTCAAAGCACTGAACACTAGAATAGATTTGCTGTATTAAACTAAGTTATGTTATTTTGCTCTAATGGAAACAAAAAATCTTATTATTGGAGCAGTATGTAATTTTTCCAAGGCAGTATATAAAAAGTCTGAACAAAAAATGTTATTAACCGTGTTCCCACAAATGTTTTTTTATGCGCATTTTGACGTAGAAATGGCAAAATGTGAAATAATTTTTCACTCTGTTTTGCAAAAACGTTTCTATGCTTGAGGTAATTTTTGGCTTTTCTAAAAAAGAGTGAAAGATGTTTAGTCATTGCTAGTTTTAAGCCTTGACTTCATTTTTATTACAGCTATATGTTGCGTTAGCATTGGACAAAATTTTGCTTTGAGGCGCCTGGTTGATTCACTCCACAGCAGCAGATAGAAATGTGCATAATTCGCTTTTTTTCTATTTTCTGTCATTTGAAAATTTTGCTCAAAATTTGCATCACAATTGGATTGAAACATAGCTAGCATTATGGAATTAGCAAAGTGATTACAGCGGTATGCATCCACTACTTAGTATTAGAATAACATACAAATTAAGACCTGAAAGATGATATTGGTTAATATTAAATCACTTTTCTCTTTATTTCACATCAGCTCACTGCTGTGAACTTCAGCATCGCTGTCAGTAAAATCTATATCACAGTTTTTTGGCATTGAGGGCAGTGAAAGTTCATCCAACTGGGATTTGAAACCCAAATCATTTGCATGCAGAGAGGTAACACATGGTTCTTTCAATATAACAGTCTGCTAAATATTTCATCCAAGAAGTCCTCTGTGACTGTGGTATTGCTCATACAGGCATTGCAGTGACAACTGGGATTTGATATATTGTGCAGAAATATATAAAACTGTCAAAGCTCTACCTTAACACGGGTCACACCTGCAGAGGACCCGGTCAGACGGGGCATCTAAAACCTGCTTAGACACCTGCAGAGTACCTGGTCCTCTGCAGGTGTCTAAGCAGGTTTTAGACGGGGCATCAAAACCTGCTTTCCTCCGAAACCCTGATGACTTTTTCTGTACTCTGTGATAGTGAAAAGTCAGTGGCAACAAAAAAAATTCAGCTCTAATATGGATGTTTTGCCCGTAAACACAAAGATAACTGGTGTTAAACAAGTACAAGCATTGATTTAGCACTAGAGCTGCTATGGTGAAAAACTAATTACACAAAGCTCTGAATGAAGGGGATGGTTGAAATGTGTCAGGGAAAGGAAGCAAATAATTTCATTGTACCAAACACCCATGTGTCACTTTATTAGGTACAACATGCCAGTCCTTGGTTTGCTGTCAGAAGTACCTGAAAACTTTGTTTCATAGACTCCTGATAGGAGTTTATTGTTTTCTGCTGCTTTGATGTTTGTATTAGTAGGTTGTAAATAGAGATGTGAATCTAACAGTGTTTTTCAATTCCAGTTTTTAGTGTCAGGATTCGATTCAGAAACCACTTCTTCTACTCAAATGGTTTAGAGAAAATGTTTAAATTATGTGGCTGACAAGAGGAAAAGACAGTTTAAACTAGAGGTACACAAATTTATCGGCCAAGGTCTAAAAATCAACCGCTGTCCTCTGCTGCCGTGACAAAGGTTTGACCGATTGACCGGCCCACCAGGTCATGTCTGCAAATTTACAGTTAACAATAGTTACACCACCAATACTGATGCCAATTCAACAACTTTCTGGCTATATTGTGCAACATCTCAGACAAAAAAATGCTATCGGCCAAAATCAGAATTGGCAGGTCAGGTTTTTTAAAGGATCGGTAATTGGCGATCGGCCAGAAAACTGCAATCAGTGCATCCCAAGTTTAAACAAATACAACATTTATTTAAAACATTTCTATAAGGCTCTGTGCTGTATTAAATTCTCTTTGTATAAAATTTTTCTTAATAAAAAACATCAAAGAATTAGTCAAAACACTAGCGTTAGTCGAGACTGAATGAACTCGTGATGTGATATGTAAATAGGAGCGGCAAAGACATGTAACTTAACCTCATATTGAAATTGTTTTTTGAGCATTTTGAATTGATACAAAATTCCCAGGACCAGGAATTGAATTTTTTATTAAATTTTTTTTTCTGCACCTCTATTTCTAAAAATGTCTTATTTCATGTATTTCATGAAAGTATTTCACTTTCTTTCTGCGCAGTAAAATGGCTGATTTCAGATGATGTTGAGACATCTTTTAAATTCCTCACCAGACTCATGAGCTGCTCCAATCTTGTTCCTAAAGGTCTCAGGCAGCTCTTTGGATCTCATCATGGTGTTCAATTTCATTTCAGCAGTGAGTAACATACCAAAAAGGCCAAACCTCTTAGAAAATGGTGAGTAACATGTTTCAAACCATGGCCGTCTGATGTGAAACACCGGTGTGTTTTCATCTGTTTTAAGTGAGGATAAATGTGAAGGTATTGACATTTTTTTCTCTAAAATAGTTAACATATTTTCTCTTACTGTTTATGTCACATCAGTTTTTCACAGATGCGTATTATGATCTAGAAGATCAGCGTAACGTAGCAGTTTTTGCAGTTTTTCTGAAGTTGGCTAAAAGAATGCATTTAAACAATTTATGCAAATATGAACCCCAATGCACATATGTGGAATTACAGTTTATTCTTGTCTATCACGCATGATGTGACTGAAGTAAGATCTGCAACAACTAAACACTGAAATGTTTGTGTTTGTCTGAAGGAGTGAAAACGGGGAAGAAACGAGAGAGCACGGGAGGAAGGATAAAACACTGCAAGTGTTTCTCGTTACAGCCCCAAATTATGCAAAGGCGCAGTGAGCAGCATCAAAGATCAAAGATAAAGGCCATAGGGCATGCACATTAAGAGTTATAAAGAGAGCCCTTAGCTGTACACTGTTTAATTATTGAAACAAGAAACATCTTAGATATTTTAAAGAGCTTCTGATAATGTAGTTGAAGAAAAAACACCATGTAAAGACAAAAAGAGGAAAAACTGAAAACGAGGACAAGAAAACACCTTTTAATTTGCTGATTAGCCAAATGTAGTTCATTACCAAACATGTGTGAGTTGGTTTTGACTCGTGGGAAGAAAATTGTCTCTAACAAACAAGTCAAAACCAAACTGTTGACACGATTTTCACCCCAGTGTCACCAGGTTCCTGGAATCACTGGGATAAAACCTTATTACCACCAAAAGCATCACCTATGTGGTGTGTTTGCTCGGTGGTTAATTTATCATCACTGCTTTAAGTTTGAATTTGTTGGAATCCGTCTTGGCAGAGTTTACGTTTATTCCTTGAACATTTTCAGAGTTTTTTGGGTTAACGGTTCTTACAGGGGGATGCATTTTGTCCTTCCGTTTTGTGTCCATTTTGTTTCTTGATTTGATGGAGAAAACCTGTGAGAGTCACAATTCAAGTCTTTCAACAGATTCTAAGTTAGATTTAGGACTAGACTTTGACTAGGACAGGGCAACATATGAATCTGCTTTGATCTAAACCAGGTGTCTCAAACTCCAGTCCTCGAGGGCCACTGCCCTGAAACTTTTAGATGAGCCTCTGTTGCACCACATGGACAGAATAATTAGGTCATTAAGGCTCTGGAGAACTGATCTACACAAGCAGGAGGTCATTAAGCCATTTCATTCCAGTGTTTTGTACCTGTGGCACATCTAAAAACTGTAGGACATTGACCTTTGAGAACTGGAGTTTGACACCCCTGGATTAGAAGGTTTTAATTTCAAATGCACACCACACTTTTCAGATTTGTTTGTACTCCTTCCACTTCACAACCATCCTGCACTTTATGTTGATCTTTCACATAAAATCCCAATGAAATACATTAAAGTGTTTGATTGTAATATAACAAAACACAGTAAAGTTTAAGTGAGGATTATTCACATTTCTAATTAGCATAAATGAGGAAACTAGTTGCACAAAAATATTTGGATTTTGTCTTAAATGCATCTCGGATAATATAAAAAGCTAAACTAATAAAACTCATTTTAAAATGTAAATTAATATTTTCTCGAACGGTGAACAGCTTCCAGGAACGGAGCATTACAGAGACTGAAGGCAAAGGGAGGAAAATGGGGCTTAAGGGCCCCATTAATCGATATGAGCCCAGAGCAACTTATTCATCATTTTGTGCAAACAAACCGCGTCGTGGACATAGTGTGTGAGGGTGAAGAGGTTGGTGTGTGAGGGCTGCTGCCTGACCCCCATCACTCTTCCTCTTATCTCTCCTCCTCATTACTCCTTACACAAAGGCATCAAGCTCTGGTGACTCTATGTGGAGCCACACTTGAATGTGCAGGGAATGAGAGAGCAGAAGAGGTCCCACATCTTCATTTCAGACTTCTGTGACATTTTCCCTGCTCGTATCTTCTTCTTCTTTCTTTTTTTGTCAGTTTAAAGCTTCTATCTGCGCTCCACTGATCGAGTATCTCAGTGGAATCTGCAAATATCTGTGCGAGTTTGCATCTGCTCTTTTGTGAGTCCGTGCTGCATGTTTGTGTGTTTGTGTGGACATAGAGGGGGTGAGTGGGTGTATGTATGTGTGTGTGTGTGTGCTGTTGTTGCATCTGGACTCTGGGAAGCAGGATGATCAGTCTCTCTCACCCGCAGTCAAGCCCAGCCAGCCTCTGAGTTTCAATCAATAACAGGTCCCTGTGGCTGCTCGGAGCAAGCTGTTTGAAAAGTCAGAGTAGCATGAAATGGCCATTATTAAATTACTGGGACGGACACATTCAGAAGGCCATTGCATTAAGAGAGCAAGCTCCCCCAATTAGTGGATCAGCACATTAATAGCCCTGGATGAGAACACCACCGGATCATGGGCTGGACACACACACACACACACACACACACACACACACACACACACACACACACACACACACACACACACACACACACACACACACTATTGACCTATTTTACTGGTGCACTGATACCCCTATCATTTATAAAGTGCTGTAGTAATTCATTTTCCCTAAGCAGAATAAACGTCTGAAACGTGTTTTCTGGTTTTAGGATACTCCAGTTTCCTCAGCCCACTGGTTCCAGCACCAGTTAACGACCTCGTACAACTAAACTGCAAAGATGTCGAAACACTGAGTTCCTTTCGACCAAGGCTAAGAAAACCACCTGCTTAGAGCTGCCTCTGATCAGAAGTAAGTGCAACTTTGATGTACATTTGCTTACTGATTGTGATGATGGCATTTGACAAATTTGAATGTTTATAGCTTTTTCATCTGTATTATATTTTTATAATGTGAAGGACTTTGAAATGCACTGTGGCTGAAAAGTAATTTTTAGCCTCATCTGTCTTGTCTAGATGCTAAAAAATGGGTTGTAATGACTTACAACTCGTTTTTCTTCAGCAGTGGAGTATTGTGAAGTGAGCATGAATAGAATCACACTCTAAATTTGGTCCTGTGCATAATGACATCTCAACAAGTCATTTTCAGCCTCCACTTGCATGTCCAGATGCTCTGCAGTAAACCTTTAATGAGTTACAATCTGTTTTTCTTCAGCAGTGGAGTATTGTGCATTGAGCATACACAGAATTACACTCATTAGACTTCTTGAATTGAGATCTAGATCTCAACGGATCTAGATCTCTATTAAATGAAATAAAAAAACAATTAAATGTTTTGTAGCAAATTTTTAGCTCTGACTTGCAGATCTTTCTGAACAGAGCGCCTCTTGGCTCTCGGAAAAATGTTCTGATTCCTTTTTGACTTCATAACATCTGGAACTTTGATTAATTTCAATCTGTATTTTTCATTTTCATTTCTTCTCTTTATTTTTCCACTATATTGCCATATTTTTTGTTTGTTTAATGAGTTATGTGTTTATCCTGTAAGGCACTTTGAACCATCTTCTTGCTGAAATCTGCAATACAAATAAACTTGACTTAAAATTTGACGTGCAGTGAAAGGGAATAATTGTCACAAAGTTCAATATTTTGCAGATTTGGTATTATTTTAGTACTAAGTGTTGCTAACATTCTTCAGACTGGGAGTAAGACAAGCTCAAACTTTAAATTTAAAGGTCTAAATCATCTATCTGTTGTGTTTAATTTATCCAATATTGGATTTCAGGGGCAAAAGGTCCAGGAGGAAACTTCCAACATCAATCTGTTTAAGAAATTTATCTGGAAGTTCCTTTAAAATACATAGATTTTCATTGTTTAGTGAATATTGTTCCTGTATTTCAAATTTCAGTAGCAGAATAAAGATTTATGTCTTTGATTTTATCGTTATTTAAAACTTGAAGTATTAAGTAGTCATTGTGTCACTCCTCAACAGTCTGGTCCTGGTAGCCAGTAATTTTACTGAAAACCTTTTTTTGAGTGTTTTCAGGCTGGTTTCCTGAACATTTGGGTTTGGATAAAACCATGATGTTTGTTAGAATGAGAGATCCTGCAGCAGATTTCAGTTTTCCAATCGGTAATCTTCCCTCCATGCTCAGTGACCTGCTTCAGTCAGGTGGATTTCACAATTATTTCCCACCTCAAAGCATTAAAAACAGGAACTTAGGAGTTGGATAATTTACTTGCTATTGTGTGCACTTATTCTGCAAAATGGGGCTTGTTTTTTTTATCCCCTCACTTGCATTTAAGTAAATGTTTCTGTTTCTGCATCTCATTTTTTCAATCCTGGCTCCTGATTGGGTCTTCAGAGCCCTGGGCATATTTTCAGTACTTTTTTTCTCAGTGATGCCTTTAGTATGAATTATTCACCCCAGAGAGACACCGCTTTGGATGCTAGCCCTTGTTTTCAAAATGCACCTTGTTTGCTCCTAATTCTTCCAGCCGGTCAGGCAGAAGTACAGCGGCTAACCTGCAGGTCAGGCTGACAGCTGGGAATTGCCGTTTCCCCTGTGCTCTCTCAGGGCTGCAGCAGCGCCTGCGAGCTCACAAACACCGGCTGAGTGCATGTAGGCAGAGGTTATGGTGTACCTGATCTGCAGGGATGCCAGAATCATTATTTTACTCTCATTGCAGCATTGAATAAACCTCGGGCCCCTCTCGTTTCAGCTCCTCTGCTATCGCATATCACCACCCAGCACAGAACTGCTTCATACATTTCCACTGTGTAGCTGAGCCTGAGGCAGCTTTGCTTCCAACAGGCCACACTAACTGTCTGTGTCTATTGATTACACTCCTATACTCACCCACACAGACACAGGCTCTGCATCCAGTTTCACTTGTTAACCTCTGACCTCTCGGTTGTTGACTGCTTGTTGTGTCAGTATTGTACTTAAACAGCATTAATGCGCTTTTCTTACTAACTTGAAGCTGAACTTGCTTAATGCATTTACACGACGTTCTGCGTTTAGTGAATGCGCAGCTGAATGTGAACATAATTTGTTTTGACAGCCAACGCGTCCCACAAAGTTTTCATGATGCATTATTTATTTCTTAATGAGGTTTTTTTTTACTCCAGACGTATCAACATCCAGGCAGGTTGTGCAACATGAAAACAGGCCCTTAAAGCATGGCGGCTCCCCGGAGGGCCCCGGTGTTTTGACTGAGAGAATCTTGCTTCTGAGTTTTATCCTCGCAGTTTCTAGTCAGCAAACCTGGTCGGGCAGAAACGTATCTGTGAAGTGATGAAATATTGAGTCTGTTTTGATAATGAACTCACCCCAACTTCTCAAGCCTGATATGAATTGGCTGAGATATTGATGAAGTGAGAATCTTACTTGTCTGCTGGGTTTCTGGCAAAGAATTTGGACCTTTCAGGTCTCTTATCAACTTGCTTAACATAACCGTGCAGATTTAACGATCTCGGCCAGTACTGCCAACTTTTTGAGTTGAACTTGGAGTGAGATTTAGCCTTCAGATGCAGTTGGGAGTACTTGAAGACAGTAGTGCAGGTCTAGTTAAATCAAATTCATCCTTGGAAACGGCAGAATAAATTGACAGCAAAGTTGCCATCAGGCCAAAGAGCAAACAACTAATAAAAGACAACCCTGTCAACTTGTGTTACCATCCAATATATTATCTGCAATGTTAGAAGTTGGTTAATACAGATGTTTGAAAACTACACTGCAAAAACTCAAAATATTTGGATATTTTTGGTCTAGATCAGGTGTAACGTTAAATAAAACCCAGAGCGCTAAAACATACATACCAGAAAGCACTACATCGATACTAGTGGACACATCTTATTACTCTCAGATAAAACTGACTTACAAGTAACTTTCCTCAAGACATAGGAGCTTGTTAAAGTCAATAATTCCTTAATATTGATAAAAAAGTTCTAGTTTCTTTGAAAGATTATTAAATTTATACTATGTTGTAGTGAAATTGAAGTATTACTTTTTCACCAATATTAAGGAATTATTGACTTGATCTCCACTCTCTTGCAGAAAAGTTACTTGTAAGTTAGTCTACTAAGATGTTTGCTGTAGAAACTAGACTAAAAATACTTGCTAAGACTTTCTGTTTTTGTAGTGTACATTTAAAGAACCAGTTTAAGTTTGAACAAAGAAAGTTTAGAAAACATCAAATACAAACTGGAGTGAAGTCGTTGAGACATGAAAAGATGATCATATACGTGGTAAAAAGCAGTGATCTGAACATTGTCCCCTGAGGGACACCCATCTATAGCTGCAGCTTTGTAGAAACACACTGGTTTCTCTCATTTTAACTGCTTAAAAATCACAATATACAGCAAGTACGCTGCTGTTTTTCAGGGAAAGCCATTACATACACAATCAGGAGCTATCTGTTATACTAGCTTGTTCCTCCTGTCACATGTTGATGTGCTCCTGGGCAAGGCACTTAACCCCAAGTTGCATACTAATCTGCGTATTGTTGTAGTACAAATGGGTGACTGTGGTTTTAGTGTAAAGCACTGGCTGGAAAAGCTGTTTATGACTTCAGTCAGTTACTACATAAATCACATTATATACATTAAATACAAATCAACTGATGTTTTGAAGCCTTTATTTCTGTTAAGATGATTTTCTTCTCCATAGCATTTAAAATTAGAATTTGACATCAGACCATTAAAAACTATTTTAATACAGAAATGTGGGCCTAATGAAAAGCAAGTTTAATATCTGCTTAAAAGTTTTATTTTCAAACATCAGACAAATTAGGTCATTGGAACTAATATCTTAATTTATTCAGTATATCTCTGGAACGACTTAAGAGTTTTTTCAATTCTAGCAATTTTTGTTAGTGAAGATACAAATCTGAGGTATTTTTTGTACTAAAATATTATTTATATCAGCTTCCTTATTAAAAAATACCATTTGGAATGAATTATTTGTTGGCTGTTATTTAATACACTCTTGGATGCTAATAAGATGTTGAACTTGTTGAGTGGACTCTCACTGGAATAGATGCTAACGCCTGATATAAATTATAATGAACAAACTAAATGTCAAAGAAAATGTTGGAAACAATCCAGTTTCCTAACGACTGTCATCATTCTAAAAATAAATCTTAATTGCCAGATTTAACACAGATTTCATGCTTTTGTAAACTATAGACAGTAGGATAATTTCAGCTGTCAGTCTGGCCTGTGATATTTTGTTGTTCAGGATAAAACAAAGTGTTTTAAAATGTCATATCCTGCGACTTCTCCAGAGGATTCGTAGCTGCACTCTGCCTTGCCGCCTCAGTGCCATATTGTATTGATTCGGTTCTGAAATCTGATTGGCAAACTTCACCTCTAGGGCTATCTGTGATACCAGCATGTCTCTAGTCTCTATTTCCTCCCAAACACCCTTCTCTGCTCATCTACAGCACACTCACAAGAACAAACACCAGATTAGATCCCAGTAAAAGAAGAAAGGGAAGAAAAGCGCGCTGCTGCTGCTGCTGCTGCTGCTGCTGCTGATGCTGCTGATGCTGCTGATGCTGCTTCTGTTGGCCCACGTGGAAGTGGCCCAGATCGGCAGAAGCTCGCTGCCGGGCCGACGGCCAAGATTTGATCCCCAGTCGACTGGCGTCTTTCCAGCCCAAAGGAACGAGTGCTCTGCTGCAGAGCAAGGCATGGGGCTCACAAACCCCCCACCATTACCACCAACCCCTGGAGGATGATAGATGTTCTGCTCGCTCCCTACAGAAGGGAGAAAACATTAGACATCTGTATAATTGACTGAAGAGAGAAACGGAGAGCAAAAAATGGAAAATAGCATACAGGAAGACAGATTGCGTGGGTGTGCTTTGCACATAAGTAAGAAAATGGGCAAAGAGTGTATATTTTTGTTTCTTCTCCTGTGTGTAACTGATGATATTTCAGTGTCAGAGATGGGAAAATAAGACAATGAAATAAAACTGAAGGAGAAAGGAGCAGGAAGGAGTTGGCTCTCACTCAACATGACATCCTTTCACACCTATTACACATGTCCGCTCCCAGAACCATCCGCAGAGCTGTTCCACTGAAACCGGGCCCACTGATGAAACCGCTCCTACTTCATGGCTCTGCTGCTTCCTGCTCCAAATTCTCTGCATTATTCTGACAGTTTACTACCAGGGCTTATCCTCACAATAGGCCGAGGGTTGGCACACGAGCCGAGGGGGTAATCTCATTCGGAAGGAAAAGAGATCAGCATTTCACTGCAAAACACAAAATCTTAAGTATTTTTGTCCCGTTTCTACTGCAAATATCTTAGTACGGTTGGAATAAGACAAAACTAACTCGCATGTAACCTTTCAGAAGGACAAAGGAGCTTGTTTTAAGTAAATAATTCCTTGATAAATATGTACTTGTTCCACCAGCAGATTGTTTCACTTATAACAAGCCATTTTCCCATCTTGTTAATGAACCAAGTACGTTTTCATCAACTTTAAGGAATTCTTTACTTAAAAGAAGCTTCTATATCTTGCATTGGGATGCAAACAATTAATTTCCTAAATTAGTTCCAACCTGTTAACCAACAACATTTGCTTAAAACTTCTTTTAGTGTTGTAGTTTGGCCGCCATGCAGCAGAGGGCGCCGCTGGTCATTCTGAAGCAGAGCCAGTAGACACAGAAACAAAGATGGCAGAGCCATATCAGAAACGGGCCAAACTCCTTATAGTGGTGTCAACTTCTAATTCAGAACTTGCTGATGTGCTACGAAGGCCAGGAGATTATGACAGAGAAACTGAGGAGATAAACCCAGAAAAATTGTAAAATGATTGAAAAATCATGATGCCAGTAAGAACAGTTTATTTTGAAATGTTTTGTGAGTTAATGCACTTTGTGGAGCGAAGTTTTAACTTCCCTTCAAGAGCAACCACAGAGAGTCATGCATGAGCATACCTCTGCTCACATCTTTTATTCCTTTCATGTTTTATTTTTTCTTTTGTAACTTTCATCCCTAATCTTGCTGAAAAGTTACTTTTAAGTTAGTTTTGTTTAGTTCGTTTTCCAAATCTCCTAATTATGGGCACTAGAAACTAGGCCAAACATAATTGATAAAGACGCGTTTTCGCAGCGTTCAGAACAGAAATAAATTTCTATCCATTTGTCTGAAATGTTTAGCAAATCCACAAATATCAGGACAGCAGGGCTGTTTAAATCTCTTAGAGCTGAGTGTGTGTCAGCTTGTTGTGAAGCAACTTGACAAATCCTCGTCGTGTTGCAAAGTTTCACCATTTAAAGAACAAGGTCCTAAGTGCTGGCCAGCGTCCATAATAAAGCCACCCAACAAAAGGGAGATTGAGTTCTGCTGCACACAACTTTCCAGGGAAAATAACACAATTATAAGAGTACACAGACAGCTTCATTATTAATGAAGCTGCTTTTCAACTGCATCACTGAAAAGACCTCTAAATAATTCATCTCTATGGAGACGCATGTCAAATAAGTGTGCTTGGACACTTCATGAATATCAAATAAATATGCAAAACAAAAGGGGCCATACATCATTAAGCACACTTTTGGATAGCATTGTTAAGGTTTGTTACGATTCAGAGATCCTTGATTGCTCTCTACCCCATCGTACTGGTGGCTGGTCTCTGATCCGATCTGGCTTCAAGCAACACTTCCTGATAAAACGCTATGCAAGCCACAGCGACTGAGTCGGTGGATGTCTAATGATCAGTTTGGGGTGGGAAGGGGGGCGACATGGCTGTTAAATTCCCACTTAATGATGATCCTTGATTAGCTGTTAATAAGACATTTTTTTCATTAGTTAATTGAATAACTAAAATGGACCTGCATTGCTGGTGACTTTGGATTAGAGGAAGCATTAGAAGTTGATGAAGTGGAGAATAAAGGGCTGAGTCGTATCCTGATGAGACATTCAGGCATGAATGTGATAATAACTCTGAGGCTTCCAGAGTCAAAACATTCCTAGAAAGACTTTCAGGGTTGATGCACATGTGCAGAATGATTAAACACGGTCTAACTCTGCCAGTACTGCACTGAACCCATAAAGGATTTAATTACTTATTACTGTTTTTAACATTTAAACTGTAATTATGATGACAATCACTTCTACGTTCATTTTGTCTTGACATTTTTCTTTTGGTTTACAGAAACTTGAAGATGTTTTTGTGAGATCTGCTCTGCAAAAACACAGAATCGTATCAAGTTCAGGCTTTCTTGTAAATTTTCAGCAAAATAAAGCTGATAAAACTTCACTTAAAATTTCAAGTGAACAATTCTTGAATTTTAATAAGTGTTAGTTCTACTGGGAGATTTTTTCACTTATAACATGGGAAAAACGTTTTGTCTCTAAATCATCACTGATTGTTTCTCAAGCAGCTTGGATCCTTTAACCAATATGTGACTTTTCATAATCCTTTGCAAAAATACTACCTAATCTATATTTGTTATTAATTTTTAGTTATTTATGTTGGATGTATGGACCAGAGCAGATGGAGGGAACTGCAACTAATGAAGATCCAAATAAAAGACAGAAGTAAAAGCAACACGTCTAAAGGATTTAAATATTTCCCTCCAGTCAGTGGCGATATTTCATCGACGTTGTGTGTTTCTGTTTGTTCTCTATGGATAAAGCTTCCAGTTATGAATGCAGAACACATCCAGGGTCAGGGCTTGCTGTAAGTGTGATTGAGAGCAGGTTCTGGTCGGAGTGTGTGTGTGTTTATCAGGGAGGTCGGGGCCAGTTGTGGGCTCTCGGAGCAGCCAGGTGTGAGTCATGCTGGGCGTTGTCTCGGTTGACTGGTAATGGAGTTCAATCTGATCTCTCCTCGCCTCAGAGGCTTCGCTTCCCGGTCATTATGGACTTGCTAATTTTGGTTCTGAACAGAATGTGTCTCTCTGAGCTGTTTTGACAGACAGCCGGGGTTTATGAGTATAAACATGTAGGTATTTATCCTGTAGGGGGCTTTAATTAGCATGCAAGCCAATCAATCAGGTTGGGAAACAGAATACGACATCACTTCCTCCAACTCCAACGCTTTCCACACATTTCTGCCTGTATTTCACTGTTTTCTGTTCTGCTGACAGTCAAAGTAAATAAAAGTCAAAACAAATTCATATCACAGATCTAAGTTTGTTCAAAAGGAAAAACGCTGACATAGAAAAATGCCGCCTTCTTTATTATGAATGAGGAAGTAAAAAAACGGTCTGGTCAGGAATCCCAAAGCTGCACTTCTTCCACAGCGACACTCAGTACGTACTGTCCCTGACGTTCTGCCTTTGGCTTTCCATGGAAGTCTGCTACAAGTTCACCTCTACAGAAACACCGGATCATTCCTCCACGTGTAGGCTAATGTAGCCGCTAGTTCCTGAAACGCTACACCTCATTGGTTTATGCGGGCAACTCTTTCAATTTTTCCCCTGCTTCAATTATTATTTTAATATTTCTACTTCACCTCTTTCTTTGTCTACAGCTACTCATCAACTATCCAACACAGGTTGGATGACAGAACCGTTGTGTATCATCCAGGGCTGAATGGAAGAGGAGCAGATTTCAGGAGTGATATCCAGTTTCAATTCAATTAAAAAATACTTTATTAATACCAGAGGAAAATTAATTATGTTATTATGTTATGACAGTTGTAGATGCTAATTGTTGTGGGAAAAGAAAGCTCTTCTGCAACAATGGTCGGCTACATCGTTGTTGCACCTGATGAAAGTTCTACTTTCGCTGGCCGTTTTATTAGGCACACCCCATCATTTGCCTGTTACAATGATAAAGAATCTGTGACTCACATGACATTAAAGGCGGGTGGTATTATGCAAAATCAACTTGCTTTTAGCCTTTGATCATGTTATCGTGCCAGTTGCTCTCCAGAATCCAGAGAGTTGCTTTGGTTCTTTGATGCATGTCTGATCTCAGCTCCTCCAGACTAGCGAGCAGCAATTAGCAAACACCTGAAATTGCATGTTTGGTGTCAGAGGAGAATGACCAGACTGGTTTGAGATGATAGAGGTTCAACAGCAGCTAATAGAAATGGCTAACTGCACTGAGCAGCTGCCATGTGCACTGCAAAAACACACAGTCTTAAGTATTTTTTGTCTAGTTTCTAGTAGAAATATCTTAGTACACTTGAAGACAAAACTAATCTACAAGTAACTTTTCAGCAAGGTGTAGGAGCTTGTTTTAAGTCTATAATTCCTCAATATTGATAAGAGTAATATTTCCAGTGACAGATTATTTCACTTGAAAAAAAAAACATTCCCCCCAAGTGAAACAATGCTTGTTTTTATCAATATTTAAGAATTATTAATTTAAATCAAACTCCTTTATCTTGCTGAAACATTATTTGTAAGGTAATTTTGTCTTACTTTAGATGTACTAAGATATTTGCCCTAGAAACTACACCACAAAACTCATATAGAAAAATATTGTGTTTTTGCAGTGCAGACTGAGAACTTTGCTTTCAGTCTTGTTCTTAATTGAGACTGAAAACAGAAGGAGCATCAGAGTGGAGTTCATCTCTGCTCCATCATACCTTCACTCATGAACTAGACTCTAAGACAGTTGAACTCCTCCAGTTGAGGAGAGAGCGGTCAACCTTTTCCTCGTTTCTTCTCGCTTCTTGATGTTCACATGTACTTGTCACCAGAAGAGGATTGCTACACAAAAAAACGTTTTCTTTCTCCTCAGCCTACAGAGAAACGCTGTGCAACATCCAGTTGTAAGGAAAATATTTACAGTCCTGTGATTTGATCGTTTTTCACTTTTCCTCTCCCTTACATTTAACAGCTCAGAGTGAGGTGGGACGTATTGATTCATTCACTGTTTACTCCTCTCTTTCTCTTTCTTTTGAAATCCTTCTTCCCCTGCTGTACCCTACACACACCCACACACACGCCCACCCCCACACTCAGACCACACATTTCCCATTACATTCGTAGCATTTCATCAGATGCAGACCAAGGCCGAGATGTGAGCTTTCAGTGCTGAATGGGATCAATTTAATTTGCAGCAGCACGGAGGAAAAACGAGGCCAGATCTGCACCATCCCCTTCATAATGAGCTGGCGCTAATCAACCTTACACTTTCCTTTAGGATGAGAAAAAACATCATTAATGTACAGTGAAGTACCTCGACGAAGCCATCCACTACATCATCCGCGGCAAATTTCACTTCCTAATGTTACAGATGGAGCCTCAGCGCAGCTGCGTTCCTGCCAGCTCAGTGTCTGTGTTTGACTAAAGAGTTTATTAAAACATTGTGATAAAACTGACTTAACTTGGATAAATAATACAATACAACCTTACTTGAACACAGAAAACAAGCTGCATCTTCTGTATCCGGGGTGATAATTTATCACCTCACAATTACTGCATATAAGAACTGGTGTGAGTAATATTTCAGCATGAAAATGCATTTGCAGCAACTGAAGCAGAACAAATGTGTGAATGCAGAAATTGTTTTTCCCTCTTTAATGAGTATATATTTCTTGTTAATGAGTATATATCCTTTATAATGTGCTGAACAGCACCTTCTCTCGGATCTGTCGGCTGCGTTCGTCACCAACATTTTAAAACGCAATGCTCTGCTTCGCTTCAGCTCAGGAAAGATTCACGTCTAACTTTTTTCAGTCTGCACAGCACATTTCCGATTCTTTCCATGGTCTGGGAGAGTGGGGTCTGTTTTTGCTGATTCCTGTCGGGTTGTTCGGGAGGGCGAGGTGGGCCGGCGGCGCCGCGGGAGCCAGAGGTCCAACGCATGTCGAGCCGCCACTCAACTTATTCTGTTAACGCACTGCATAACAATGTAAACCAGTCTGTTCTTAACAGCTGCAACTAGCTGACCAGGCCGAACGACAAACAACACGGACACATAAATTACAAAGAATCATGATTATGAACAATAAATGCATATGCTTTGGGAATTCAGATGATATTTTATACTGTTTGCTTCCTGAACAAAATATTTAGACTTAAAAAAATGTTAAACACCACATGAAAGGCTTAGAAGACAAAAACCTGAAGGATTTTAAAGGGAACCTAGAAAGATAATTCATGACATGCTTAAAAAAATCACCCAGTCATTTTTGGCAATAAGTTCATATTTATTGGTGTCTGGAAAACGAGCTGTTTCAAAAACCTCTCCAGTGAAGCCCACTCCATTACCTAGCAACTCCTAGCTAATGGAAGTTGCCTAGGCGGTGAGTCCATCCTGTTACCTAGCAGCCTAAGCTGAGCTCCAGCACGTTTGGTCAGCTGGTTTTACTGCTGTACAATGGCTGCTGGAAAAGACAAGTGTTTTGTTGTTGACCTACCATCCAGAAACCACTTGTTGCATTCTTGTTGATTGTGGAGGAGGCTCCTCTTCTGCTTTTCTAAATTTCATGGTTACATTACAGTGCAGACAATCTTACAAAGTATTTTGGGTCTAGTTTCTAGTTTAAATAACATAGTACACTTGAAGTAAGACAAAAGTAAACTGCAAGTAATTTTCAGCAAGATAAATTAGCTTATTTTAAGCCAATAATTCCACAATATATATAAAAAAGTTTGTTTCACTGGCAGATTATTTCACTTATAACAAAATATTTTTTACCATGTTATGAGTGAAATAATCTGCCAGTTGAACTTCTATGTTTTCATCAATATTAAGAAATTGACTTGAAACAAGCGCCTATATCTTGCTGAAAAGATTTGTCTTAATTTAACTGTACAAATATATTTTCACTGTATTACTTGCTAAGGCTTTGTGTTTCTGCAGTGTAAAGGCCATCAACACAGAGTGGACAGAATAGCAGTGTGTGTGCAGGGGTGTGTGTGCGTGTGTTTGTGTGCTGAACAAGCACAATGACAGCTAAGCTCTCCTTCATTCAGTGTTGCTCTGCAGTTTCATCATCCAGCGCTCAGGTTTGATAGGCAGCTCCTCTTATAGCGAACCTGCAGAGGGGCGAGTCGCTGCTGAAATGAAACCCTCTTTATCAAATCGTGATGAAGTGCCTGAAGTGCACACAAGGCTAACTAAATTGCATATCCCTTCCGCTGAACTCACTACACCCGCTGCCATCTCTGTGCGCTGGTTTTTAAGACACAGGGGCTTTGTAGGTACAAACGAGATGAGAGAGGTGTTTCTCTGCCTTAAATCGCTGTGAAATGTGTCTCACTTGTTAGAAGCGCAGCTCGGTTCTAGCCGGGGGCTGAGCTGAAGCGTCTGAGGTATTCTGGGTCTCGGGTATCACACCAGAGCTGATGTGCACTGTCTCCGCCACACCTTGACAGTGAGTTTGTGTGACAGCTGATATAATGTGATTTCTTCTGTCCCCGGGGTCTGAGCTGATGATGGAAACTTCTGGGGTCTGCTTTGCTCGCTGGCGACAGCCATGACAGAAAGAAAGGGGGGAAAAAAACAGCTCAGCGTGATGATCGCTGGCATTTTGGAGATCCCTCTGTCTGTGGCCTGATGCCAGCGCCTCGCACAGAAAAATTAGGCTCCTAAAAGTTGAGTTTGCCTCAGCTTGGGCACATCATCTTGCCGACACTCTGTCAGACGCTCTCAGCGTTTCCTTTTGCTCTATTTGAACCCTAAACAAATATTGCGCTTCATTCAGAACAATAGCATTTGTTGTACAGCTTTGTCATGAGCTGAGAGCAGCGGAGTGACGGCGAGGCGCAGGATGTGGCTTCAGCAGGAAGTGTGTCACATCAGGTGATGCAGCGGCACCTCATACCTGCAGGCAGTACAGGTCTCTGCTGTCTCTGCAGGTTGTGGACAAAAACAAAAGTAACCATTTCTGTCACATCTGGGTGTAAAAACAAAGAGTTTCCTTTTCCTGGTCCAGTGTGCAGCTGAGGATGTGTTGTTGTTCATGAAAGATGGAAACAAAATTAAAATCTGAACTTCTTTCTTTTCCATTAAAGTGTAAGTGACATGAATCAGGGGCGTGGCCACAGAAATCTGGCCACACCCACCAGAGATGTCAGTCACTTTGTTCAAATCGCACCGTACTTAGATTAGCACTTTCTGCACATGGCCTGTTAGTAAATGGCAGAAATACTCTTTTTGTTGTTTTAGAACCACCATTAATATTTTTTTTTTAATGGGATATTACATATTAATGACTAATTTCCATCTCTAGCTTTGGCAGGTTAATGTATATGATTTTTAATAATAGTAAGAAAAAGTAGCTTGAAACGCATAAAAAAAACTATCCAGAATAAAGTTTCTTCATAAAGGAGTAAAGAGGATAATGAAACTGTTTGCAATTTGAAGTCTGTAACAGATCAATAATTTTGTTTTTAAATTGATGAGTTCAATAGAACTCATCAATTAGCCAATTAGCTAAACAGGCTAATTGTGTGCTTGTAAAATTAGCCTGTGCCTGAAGCTACAGTAGCAAACACAGCTATGCTAAATAGATTAATGTGATTTGTTTGTGTAATTAAATAGTTTTGTCATTCACTAAAAAAAACAAAACTACAGTACATTCTGATTAAATTGCAGTTTTAGGGTGCCACCGTTCTACAGTCTCAGCCATAAGAAACCTCTAGACACGGCCCTGTCAGGAACACCACACTTTTCTCTGCCACGACCTCCAAACGGCGTTAGCTTCTGGTTTCTCCCTTTGCATATTTTGCAGCAAAATATACAAAAAGAACATCAACTGTTTTCTCTTGTTTATTCACTATTCAATAATTATTACTTTCATTTACATAAGTGCTGCTTCATGCCTTCTGATTTTAGTTTTCCACCACTACAGTGGTGCAAAACTTTATTATCAGATAATATAGAATGACTTTTTTTGGCCTGATGTTTATGTCATAATATATTATCTGATAATAAAATTTTCCACTACAATCCCTCTTTTTGATTATTAAAAAAATTTATATTTTATATTAATTCCATCAGATTTTATTTCCCCTCCACAGAGCTTCAGGGTTTTTTCTGGTTGGTTCTTTTGGTCTTTTTCTTATCAGAAACTTTTGGTAGAAATTAAAAAGTCAGAAAATTTTACTGAAATGTATTCAGATTACCATGTTCTAAAAAAAGTGAAGTTATGGAGAGAAAAGGATTTAATCTTAATAATTAAACATCTTGTTATTCTACAGAAGCAAATAATCTATGAATTTTCAGGAATTAGCATCAACACAAAGAAATGAAGTTCTGTGAAGAACAAACATTGATGATGGAAATCATCAATAAGTAACAATCATTTCTGGAAATATTCTGTAGATTTAAAGTGTTTTTTTTTACACGTCCTGTAAAACTAACACTAACACATTTCAGAAACAGAACATGGTGATTTCTTGTATGGATACTTCTTTGTTTTACTTGAGTAAAAATATGTTGAAGTGGAGCTACTCTTACACAACATTACACCGAGTATTTTTCATTTAGTTTCTGGTGAAAATTAGTTTTGTCTAATTTAACATGTACTAACTTCTAAATCAGAAAGCTGTAGGAGCTTGTTTTAAGTCATTAATTTCTTAATATTGATAAAATTATACTATTTCCACTGTCAGATTTTTAAACTTATAATATGGGAAAAATGTCTTGGTGTGAGTGAAATAATTTGTGCTTTTTAAATGAATATTAAAGAGCTTTTGAGTTAAAATGAGCTAAATCTTGCTCAAAAGTTACTTCTGAGTTAGTTTTATTTTATTTCAAGTAAGATATTTGCACTAGAAAGTATACAAAAATCCAACTTTTTGAGTTTTTGCAGTGTACTTGAGTGCAATTACTGGGTGCTCTGCCCTCCTCTGCTCTTATTTTTAAATTGATTAATCACAATGACTCTTGAAGAGAAATAAAGGATTTTCATCAGATCTTTGCTTTTTGCTCAGACTCTCACCACTTTCACTGACAGCCTCAAAATAAGCCGAAGCTCGCTCCACCTAATAACTCCCCAGGTAGGGCAAAAATGCTGCTGCTGACATTGTTGCAGGCTTCAGTCAGCATTTAGACAGTCACTGCCTCATTTATGAAACATTGAATCCCAGCTTCCTTCCACACTTCCTTCCGGCGTTTTATTCCATCTAAATAATGCAGCCACAAAGAGTCATCGGGGGATCCATTATAGGGAGACTGATATAAAACGCTGGGATGCATGATCAGACACTCTTATCACTTTCACAGAGCATGTTATAGTGCAGGAGGGAGAACTTTGTATTGTCATGTCTCCTCTAAGTGCTCCAGCCTTTGCTTGATGTGATAACGATACGCAATCTGAGCATTTCAGAAAATATCCCAGAATTCCCTGGCCTACATTAGATCCAGATGATGTATGATGAGGCTGGGGAATGCGCTCATGGAGTGTGGCTAAATGACATTTCAGGGTTTAGGGGAAATGAACTTTATGCTGCAACACTTGAGTGAAGTGTAGGATGCCGTATAAATTGTAGAAAAATAAAGAGTGAATTTCCACCAAAAGATTTTGAGATTAATCTCAGACATTTTCTAGAAAAAACGAGAATATTTCTGAGTTTGAAAAATCAAAATGCTAAAAAAAACCCAGAAATTTTGAGATTAATCTCTGAAATTTTCTAGAAAAAGTGTACAATTTTTAGATTATTTTCAGAAATTTCTAGGAAAAAGATTACAATTTCTGAGTTTGGAAATTCAAACATTTTTGAAAATTTATGCGAAGAAAATCTTGGATATTTCTGAGTTTTAAATGTTGAAAATGTTGAACTTGTGGAAATTTTCTGAATTTTATGAGTTTTTCTAGAAAATTGAGATAGAAAAAAAGAGAAATAAATTTCTACCAAAACAATCTTTGAAATTTTCTAGAAAAAAACGACAATTTCTAAGTTTGAAATGTGAAAATTCTGGTAGAAATCATGAAGAAATTTTAAGATTATTCTTAGAAATTTCTAGGAAAAGTAAAAACTCTGCTTAAAAAATTTCTGAAATTCTAAAGTCAATTTCAGTAAAAAATCTGTAAAAAAAAAAAAATCTTGTAAATGTAAAGTTTTTCAAAAGTAAAAAGTTTTTGACTTCTCTGAAATTTCAGGTTTTTTTCATAGTTGTACATAGAAAAAAAGAACAAATTTACACCAAAAAATCTCAGAAATTTTCTAGAAAAAAGTGGAAATTTCTGAGTCAAAATTGAAAAGTTTTCTACTTTTGAATTACAGAAAATTTCAAAAACTCAAACATTTTTAACTTTTCAAACAGATATTTTAAAAGTCTTTCCTAAACATTTCTAATATTACTTTCAAAATGTGGTTTTTTTCCAAGTAAATTTTCAAATTCCACACTCAGAAATTTCCAAGATTTTTTCTAGAAAATATTTTAAATGTCTGAGTGTTTTTCCCGAAATGTTTCATGATTTTTTTTTTCAGGCACTCCTCTGTTTTCCTTGTACAATGGCCCTAATACGCCGTGGCCGGCTGTGGTCTTCACGGATGGCGAACTGAGGGATAAAATGAAAATCCATCCAGCATCAGCAGAGAAAGGGCACAGGAAGCGAGTATTCAACCAGAGCGGTGACGACACTGCAGAGAAATGTCATATTAAGATGGAAGCAGCAGAGAAAGCAGATGATTTATCTGATGTCTGCTCATTTTGCTCTCAGCAGCCTCTCTGAGAGGATACTGTTAATTACATAGAGGCTGCTGCTTGACAGCGCTCCATCATGTTGTCACAGGAGGCAGAAGAAGAGCGGCGGTGTCGACGTGGGCGCGCGCTCGCAGGTGGAGCCGCCACTAATCTCCCCGTCAGTAATGAAGTCTGAGGCTTAAGTGTGGGAAGAGTGCAGGCGTCATCCATTAGTCTCATCCATTTCCATTAATGTTCACGGATTACTTATTATTCCCTGATTAATAAACACTCGGCAGGCTTGTCCTTATAGCAGCCTCAATAAGGACGGCTTCATTAATGATTAGTTTTAAGGCTATTAATATCCCAGACTGGCGTTCATAGCTCACCCTTTGTTTTTGTTTTTTACATTTTTTTTACAGAAGCGTCTTTGAGAAAGAGAAACAAATTCAGGTTCATTAGTTTCTGGCATCAGCTTCCTCTTTCAAGGTAACAATTTCATAAACAAGTCTTATTACCTTGGTATTTGGGAATCCTCCAGGAAAAAACAAGTAATCCAATTAGTGAACTGTGAGGCGCTATTGATTTGAGAAAAAAAAACATTAGCCAATCAATTCTGGACGAGTAATGAAATTCCTTTACTTTGTGTTTCAAGCTAGTTGGCGTGTGTGTGTGTGTGTGTGTGTGTGTGTGTGTGTGAGCATAAATAAAGGTGTGTTTGGATTAAAAGCCCAACTTCATGTTTTACCTCCCAGACAACACCAGGAATGCACCATCCACTTTTTTCACTTCAATTACGATAACTTTAAACGATTATCATCTTAAAGTAGTAAAAACAGTAGAAACCCAAACTATTGGTAAAAAGTATTAGCTTTTGTTTGTTTCTACTTTTTTGTTGCACTTAAAATCAAACAAATATGAATAATTTTATAGTATTTTTATATCGTATATGATGCAAACCTTCCAAAACGATTCCCTTGGTTGACTTTAAGGGTTTTGAAGTGGCAGAGCTGCAGAAATGACTTTGCAATCGTCTCCAGACTGTCAGTGACTTTGTTTATTGTCCATTCCTGATTTTGATCAGTTTATGACCCGATTTGTTGCTTTTTGAGATGTCTGAAGTCTGTTTCATGCTGCCAAACAGGGAAAATAACTTTGTGTAGAATAAGGTTGACATGGACAGCATTGTTGCCTTGATGAATGAAATCATCATTTGAAAACAATTTTGTGATTATCTGTTGTTTACTATTGGAAACATTCGCTTTATCACCGTACTGTACTGTAAGCAAACTCATGAATTATTGACAAAATGTTCTTTCAAATATATAGATGGGTATAATTCTTCTTAAATTAGCAGATTAAAACAAAATTGAAATATCAGATTATCTCTAAACATCGTAAAGTAACTGTTTCCTTGTGCTAAAACCTGCTCAGGCTTTTCCATTAAAAACAATAATATAAACTTAAAAACGATCTATAAAACGGTTTTGCATTAAAAAACTAACCTCTTTATTAGGAACATTTCATTGCACTTGCAAATCTGTTTAGTAACGAAAAGAAAAGTAATTGCTTAGAAAAAGAAATGTCAACTGGATCAAGGACATTAAAAAAAGAAAATATTCAAACATTAGACATTAGTGCAGTTTCTTGTCAAACCAGGCAAGCCTGAGAGAAAAAATATTTGTCATTTTTTATCCTATTTGTATAAATATCTGGTTTAAACTGTATGTTAAACAACTGAGGTATTATTATTTCTATTAGTTTATTAGCTATAGTTTAACAGTGGATTATATATTGTCCATAATTTGATTGTAGTGGAGTGGTATGAACAGCCGTGGGATGTTTGCATGAATTACACTACAAAAACGGTTGTAGTACATTGTGTTGCAGTTTTCACATTGTGCCTGGTAAATCCCTCCGTCTCATGACACTAATCCCCTGCATGGTAAACTCAGTGTTGTCTCATTTTACACCAGGCCCAAGGTTGTTTTCAGTAATCTCATCGGCTACCAGAACTTGATTGGACTTAAGAAAAAATCAAGGGTGGAACTATTGATTAAATGCAAATGACATTAATCTAAAACACAATTCTGTTAGGCATCTTCCTTCATATTTATTTAACTGTCCTTTAAATCTGCAGCTTTCACACACACACACACACACACACACACTCTTATACGCAAACTCCAATCCAATTATATAGATAAATGGGCTAATCATGCCACAAAATTTTAATACGCAGTCTTCGGGCAGGTCGATAAGCATAATCATTCACTGTGCCAAATTCACAACACAATTTTAGATAAGGAAGATGGGCCAAAAGAGGGAGAGGGGGCAAATTCGGTAATAGACATTACCGTATGGATCATAAGGGAGTCAGATAAGGGCAGAGACATTTCATTAACGGAAAAGAAACATTTGATTAGCAGACTTTTCTATTTACCTCACTTCTCATAATTCACGGGAAGCGATGAGTCCAAACATCCCAGCAGGTCTTTGTGGAAAACAGCGAAGGTGACTTGTGAAGCTGAAAAGCAAACAAGAAAGGAAAGTAATTCAAAGATTGTTTGGTATTTCATGTAACACTTCAGCAGCAGGAACCAGATCTTAGTGGAATGTGCAAACCTTTTTAATGGAGCTAAAATAACTGTAAAGAAGCGATAAATCCTTTTTACTAATTTATTTCTTTTTTTTGGCACTAGTGGCTCATATTTTTGACAGTAGGCAGACAGGAACGAGGAGAGGGGGGAGGACATGTGGCAAAGGTCGCCAGGACCGGGAGTGGAACCCGCGACGTCCGCGTCGAGGACTAAGGCCTCCAAACGTGGGACGTGCTAACCCCCTGCGCCACCACAGCACGCCCCACTAATTTATTTTTAAAAAGAATTCCCGTCGCTCTAAAAATACTTTAATTTGTCATTACTTTGAGACGAACATGACAAATTTATTCATATTTATTCAGTTCATCTCAATTCATTCCAAAACAGAAAGTCTTAAAGCTTTGAGCTGGCCGTCCATCAAGCAGCTGACTGCAGACTTTGCTGAGCAGATAGCCCAGCTAATTAATCGCTGCTAGCTTAAATCAGTTTGTTTTTTCTGTGGTTTCCTATCAAGAGCAGAACTGGAAAGAGCTGCTATAAACACATAAAACATACTTTAAATTGAGGAGTTTATTCTTTATTTTTGTTTTAGTCATGACAATAAATCCTCTAATCATTGCAGAATGTATATTTTATGAAAATGCCTCCTCAGTATGAGCAGCTATCTGCCTCAACAGACTGGAGAAAGGACAAAAGATGAAGCGCAGAGTCAGGTGTACTTTCTATGAAATGAACCAATGAAGAAGAGTGAGAATAAAGTGATTTGTCTAGCAGCAGTGCAGCTATTGAGTTATCGCCGAATAAACCAAGCCGAGTGTTGAGAGCAGACACGGTGTTAGCCTCAGGAAGAACAAACTGGATCCAGGGGAGAGGATTCTGATAAATGAACCATCTCCTTCCAAATTTACTGTCAGAAACTCACGGAGCCGACAGAAACCTGCGATCTGAGAGCAAAGTGATCCACGCTAAGTATCTGATTTTTACCAGGGTGATGAATGGATGATTAATTAACTGATTGCATATGATAAATTGGTATTTCTGGGGTTTTTCTTTTGTTTCAACTCTGCTGGTTTCACTGATCAGTCAAGTTTACCTGTAGATCACGTTTGAGGAACCAAGCAGTTCAAAGTGCTTTACAACATTAAAACTTCATCCAGTAAACAATAACGAAACAAGCAACAAACGGTACAATTTAGTAAAATACCAACATCAAAATCATCAAGCAAATACACACCAAATATATTAATTAATGTTCCAGTTATTCTGGGTTTTTAGCCTTGATCTTTAAGCTGTTCAGTGATTTATAACAAATAAATTTAAAGTTTTTTTTCTCTGCCGTAATCAGTTAAAGATAAACTCATGGATGAGTTACTCCAGATCTTGCTGCTACATTAGGCCTTTATAATGTCCTTCAGGTGATAGAAGGCTGACTTTGCAACTGTCTTTATGTGACTGTGAAGGTTCAGGCCTAATCAGTATGTTCTAACCATTTTATGCTCCAACAGGATTATTAGAACTCTGACCTGCTGCGTCACAGAAACATCCTGAAAAATAAAGAAAACATGCTTGTATAAGGACTTCTGCTTGCTGAATTTGACCAAACCTTTGACACACATGCAATAAACTCACAGCTGCTCGTTTTCGGTTCTCTTGCCTGATTCCCTCTGAATGAATATCTGCAGATTAAACTGCAAATCATGAAAGTCTGAGGCGGTGCGAAACAAACGCTTGCTCCATGATGTAAACTACACCGTTTCTGTCTGGATTTGTAATTTAATTACATGGATATCATCCATATAATTATGCGCTTTGGAACAAGCTCATATTATAGCTTTAAAATTAAACCCCTGGGAATTAAGTGAGAGGTGTCATTATTAAATATGAACGCGAGATCAGGCTGCCTCCAAACATGCAGGTTTCCTCTGTAGTTCAATCACAGCAGATTATTGCATTATCTTCTCTCAGTGATCATTTTCCTGTCAAAGTCACCTCCACTGATGGAGCTCCTGCTTTTCAAACTGACATATGATCAGTTTACAGAACAGGAAGTCACTAAAAAGAAAAAGTCTTTCAATTAAAGGAACACAAAAATTTGTAACAGTTCAGTAAAATATTTCATAAACAGTCAGATTTTAGTTTAATTGATGTGCAGTGACGGTTTAACCGTTTTTATCCCGGCACTCAGACGGGTCATCGGTCCAACAGCAGGTTCAGACACATTAACACCTGCTGCTAATTTACAGTCACTAATTAACCTGACAGGCATGAAGTCCTTGGGAAAAACGGCCACAGGAGACTGGTGGATCTGAACCCGGATGACGAGGTGAGGAATGCCACTAAATACGGATTTATGCTCCTTTTTGTCCAATAAGAGGCGACGATAAAGGACGGCAGAATCAGCGCCTGAAGAAACTGGAAATATAAAGACGTTGTTTGCTCACAGAATAACAAATCTGAGGGAAAATTTTGTTTTCTTTTTCTAGGAAATTTTACCAGGTTTCAAAAAACTTACAACGTTCAAATAATCCCAAGCTGTGTTTCCATTGCAAATGTGGCCAAATCTTTGTCTATACTCAGCTAATGTTGGAAAAAAAAAACAATTTTGCAATTGCAAAAAAGCTCATTCACACGATAAGTAATTAAAAAGCAAACAGTTACATGACATATGTTCATAATTGAGCCGTCAGAGGAGACGTCAGTGTTTTATTCAGGTGTTTCTAGTGGTTATTAGACAGAATATTATTGTTTTTTGTCACATACAGCTGTTACTGTACATGTACACTGGAAATTTAACATGGTAACATTTGTTGGCTAATTAGTCGGACTAACTGCTCAGGTAGACAGGCTGTAGTCGGCTAGCTGTGCTAGCTTAAACAATAACTTAAGTGTCAGCATTAACTGAAATTACAACATTTCAATTAATGCCAACAGTCCTGGTCAGAGACTCCAGATGAAAACTAGCTGAAGCTAAATCTGGTGAAAAGCATCGTTTATTAATGTTTTTGCACATTAAATAAACTGATAAACTATGAATTTCTGCTTTGTTAGCAACCAAACAGTGCTCAGCAACAGGTGGGGGAGGGCCCAAAACTGCTCTCCTCTATTTACCTAGAGAGACAGATGACTGTAATGTTTTTATTTGGTTTATCAGTATGAATACTCTGCCACATAATCTGCAGGATTTATTCATTCATTCATTTATTTTTGGCATGTCAGGCATTCCGTATTGAGAAGCTAGAAGTCTAAATATCACAGTTTGACTCTTTAGATGGTATCCTGGTTGTGTGATTGACTTTATTTAATCAAAACGTCATCCAGTGTTGCAGTAGACCTGTTTGTATGACTTTTAATTATTTGGATTATTTGTGGTCTTGGGATTTTAAAGTATTTGGGTATTTCTAGTCAAGCAGAAGGAAAATTTACAGATTATCTAAAATTTTAGTAGTCAGAGAAATCAGCTAAAAATCAGGCCAGATGTTTCAGACACACTGGAAATTTCCATTAACTACAAACACTAATCATAAAAATTAAAAGAAATAAATCACTCTGTGTTTAATGACTGCATTTAATATACGAGTTTAATTTTTTAAAATTTAATTCCTGAAATAAATTAACCTCTCAATTATATTCCCATTTACTGGGAAGGACCTACAGTTTATTCTACCCACTTTGCATTTGTTTCGTGTTCTGGGATTGTTTGCGTTATGCTTTCTTCTTATTGCAGACAACACAGAAATGTTAACAGCTCAAAGCTCTGTGGAGCAGCAGAGCAGAGCAGTGTATCAGATTACCTGGCCGGGCCTTATCGGGCCAAAGCAAGAGGCAATCTGAAACACCGATACGGAGGAAGTCACACAAAGATCCAAAGCTCCAGCTGCTGATTCATAGCTCAGACTTTATTCAGTGTATCCTTACTCGGAGTGAGACTCCGAGTAAGTAGCAACACGGGCAAGATACTCTTTCAGAACAGACACTTCCATCAAGATAATGCTGTAGTCTGACATAGTATAAGGCCTGAAATGAAATAAGTTGCTATCTGCACAGTGCTGGTTAAAATGTGTGCCTGCTGGTGTTTGTGACGGGATATGATGCATATTACCCAGCAATGTATCAGCTGAGGGAAGCTGCATACATTTCTTTCACAAGTAATCTAATCTTTTTAATTTGAGAGATAAGGTAGAATTGACTGTAATTACGTGCAGCTGCTTCTGTGAGGATTTCATAAAAAAAAAAAAAAAACACAACCAAAAAAAAAACCGAGCCTAAATCCATCTGCTGAGTGAGGAACCAGGGGAGGCAGCGACACCGCCGAGAGAGGGGAAAGGGAAAAAACGAGACTAAAATCATTAAATCAGTCACTATCTCCTCTCCTCTGTCACTCAGAGAGAAAAAAGAGGCACTAATGAAATATTAATGCCTTCCTTATTTTGAGATTTACATTAATCTTTCCTCCCTCCTTCTCTCCCTGCATGTAAAATGTGAAAGATGTGCTTAGAATGACTTGAATATATATTTCTAATGAGACGGCCTGGCTGCTGGATGTCTCATTTTTCTACCTGTTTTGCAATCCAAAGTTGCACATATTGCACAGCAAATATGATTGTGTGCTCCGGAACGAGAGGAATGAGACAAGGAGAGGGAGCGGGTGGATGCTTGATCTGACAGCGAAGAGCCAGAAAGGATGAGAAAAAAGTGAGAACAAGAGACGGAGAGAGAGAAGGAGAGACTGGTGCTGTATGAGAGGTAGCAGGCATTCAAGCAAGACTGTGGCGGTTTCCTCTGGCCTCGACCCATTTGGCAGAGCTTCAAATGGGAAAGCAAATAAAAAAAAGCTGATGTGTGGATGCTTCCAGGCAGCAGGACGGGTACGAAGTGTGTCAGGTGAAGCAGGTAGAGTTTCCTCAACGTCCTCCCCCACAGAAACCTGAAACCAGTGATGAAACCATGAAACACTCTTTGTTGTTTCACAACCACCATTAAGATTTTTTTTGTGGATTGCTTCAAGTTTATTTGATCAAAATTGACATTGCATATGATATTATAGCCGTGTGGCTAATTTCCATTGCTAGCATTGGCAGGTTGATGTATATAATGTTTAATAATAAGAAGAAAAAAACAGCATCAGATTACTGGTCACAAAAAACTCTTCATAAAGGAGAAAACTGGATGATTAAACATTTATTTACAATTTGTAGATGATGGCTCAATAATTTTGACTTTAAGTTGATAAGTTTCATAGACTTAGTATAACAGCGCTAAGCTAAACAGGCTAATTGTGCCCAAAGCCACTGTAACAAACAAATCTATGCTGAACAGATCTATGTGTTTTAATAGTTCTGGTTCTCCGTTCAGACTGCGGTGCATTTAGGTGAAATTGTGATTTTAGTTTGCCTCCGTCACAGGCGTTTGTAAGTTTGATACTCTGGTTCAGAAATTGGAATGCGGGAATGCGTTCGGCCGCTAAGTACCATTCAGTACCATTCAGTTCCGCTCAGTACCATTCAGTACCACTCAGTACCATTCAGTACCACTCAGTACCCCTCGGTACCCCTCAGTACCCCTCAATACCGCTCCAATCTATTCCACCTTAAAACAAAATTCATATTTTGTAGTTTTTTGTTCTCCCATTTGAGTTTCTACTGCTTTAAAAAAACATCCAGATGGTTTTTGGCAATAAGTTGATGTATTTTAGTGAACTGTTTATAAAATGAATGTCAGAAATCATCAGGCGCTGCACCGTTACCTAGCAACCCCGGGAAGCCCAGTCTGTTACCTAACAACCAAAACAGAGCTCCAGGACTTTTGGTCAGCTGGTTTGTACCACTGTCTGCACTGTACAATGGCTGCTGGAAAAGATAAGTGTTTTGTTGCTGACTTACCATCCAGAAACCACTGGCTTGTTGTGTTCTTGCTGGTTGTGCAGGAGGCTCTACTAATGCTTTTCAAAGATACACAGTTATATAGCTGTGTCTTTTTCATGTGAGTGTACATTTTGAGTTGGAGGGCGTGGCCAGCAGCAGCTTATTTGGATTTAAAGTGACAGGACGCCCTAAAACTGCTGAAAATATGTAAAACTGAGCAGATTAAATTCTCATAATCTAAGAATGATTTTGGGTAAAAATGTAATTAACGTGTTGTGAAGGGTATAGATGTATCCGAATCTGTTCAATAAGTCACCTTTATCGACTCGCCACAAACCCTCCACTTACCCGCCCATGAGGAAAAGCAAAAGCACTGACCAAGCTGCAGTTTTATGAAACGGCCCGAGTGCAAATAAGCGTGGATGATATGGACCATTGATTCTGGAAGTGAGCTTTTCTCTGCAGCTAGCTGCCTTCTGCCATCCCATCAGCGCTTCATCATCCTCAGAGTGAGCCTCTCCTGATGCGGCCGCACAGCGCTCTGATTTCCCTGCAGTGTGTCCGTACGGGTTCATGACGTGTGAGTCTTCCCTCCAGCGTTCATGGTGACAAACTCAATGTGCTGCTGTGGTAGTCATACACGAAGCACGCCACAGCAAACTGCTGATGCTGGTTCTGCTCTGCTGTCTGAAGCTGTCTGTGCCTGCAGGGTGGAAGGAGGTGTGTGTGTGTGTGTGTGTGTGTGTGTGTGTGTGTGTGTGTGTGTGTGTGTGTGTGTGTGTGTGTGTGTGTGTGTGTGTGTGTGTGTGTGTGTGTGGAGGTGTGTGTGGGTGTGTGTGTGCGTGTGTGCGTGTGTGTGTGTGTGCTGCAGTAGAATAGGTGGTTGGAGGGGAAGGAGATGTGGAAAAGGTATCATGTAAAGTGAATCAATGTGATGGACCAGAGATCCTGCAGAGTCCTAAACACATTTACTTTTATTAATCTCAATTTAAGGTCTTAGTTAAGTTCAGAATTTCCAGATTAGATGCTAAATTAACTTTTAGCAGAGTTGGGTAGTCACTAGTTACATTTACTAGAGTAACTTTTTTGAAAGAATTCACTTTTTTAAGTATTCTTACTACGCTGTACTTTTTACTTTTACTTGGGTAACTTTATTATGAAGTATCTCTACTCTTATTTGAGTAAAATTTCTGGATTCTCTACCAAATGAAAAACAAACATGTTTTAACCAACGATTCACCAGACACAGACACACACCTGCAGTTTTTGATAAAGTTTCATAAGTTTTATATTAAAAGAGACTGATTTAGAAAAATGTTCTTTTGCCTGATGTTATTTTTTGGTTGTTAATTATTTGGTTGTCATTTTTGTCCTTAAAATACAAAAACCTCCAGTTAACTTTATATTTTGGTCTCTGATGATGTAAGATTTAAATATTAAATGATTGATCATTTGATCAGTTACTCAGTACTTGAGTAGACTTTTTACCAAACACAATTTTACTCAAGTAATTTCTTGGACAAATACTTTTTAGTTCTACTTGAGTAAAAATATGTTGAAGTATTTCTACTCTTACTAAAAGTATAAGTTTTATTCTGCCCACCTCTGCCTTTAAGTTTATTACAGCTGATTATTTTCCCAATTTGTTTTTTTTGTATTTTTGTTGCATGTATTGTAGATTTTGCTACAGAATTTGGCCTTTGTTACACCAAAGTAAAATGGAAATATGTTTTCCAGGACATTTAAATTTAAAGTTGGATATTCAGCTTTGCCGCAAACATCTGAATTTGTGTATTTTTTTAAGACATACCTAACTACTGTTCAGTATTCGCAGATTTTTCTGTGGAACGTAACTCCAAATTATTTGCGGAACATTAAGACTGACCTTATTGCTGAATATTAAAAATTATTATACCTTGCTTCAGTGTTAATTTATCATTTATCTTTCAAATGGCCACATAATCTGTTCCAAACCTAAAATCTATTCAAATTTAGGGAATTTTAGATCCTTTCATACATTAAATATGACTCATGCATAATGTAAACAGTCTAGAACCTGGCACAGAACTCTGAGGAATCCCAACGGTAATCTTCAGTAGAGCAAACTCAACATCAATTATAATAACATGTTTCATTAAAATAACTTTTTATCTGTTTTGACCCATTTTCAAAAGTAAAAAGATTTTGTTTTCCAACAAAAAATCAGTCAAAAAGAAAAACGAGTTTCTGGATCAATCAGGCGAACCAGAACCGTCTCAGATAAAAATGTGCATTAATGACCTGCAGGACGGATCACATTGCAGCATTTCCTGAGCCTAAAAAAAGAGCAAAGCGAAGCCAGAGCGAAAGCTCAGTTTGATGGCAGCCAGTGAGTGAAATGTGCAGGAATCTGGGCGCGCAGCAGACCTGCTGCTCCGCCATGTCATGAATTTTCAGTAAAGGTGGCTTACATAACCGGAGCTCCCTGGGCGCCTCACCTTTATCGGTTTGAAAACATGTTTGAGTGTGCAGACAGCCTGGACTCCCTGCTGGGACGGTTTCTCCCAGCTGACTGCAGAGCGACTCGGGATGCAGGAGGAAGAGGAGCAGGATGAAGAGGAGGAGGTCACTTTACACCGGGCCACCTGGGAGGCTCTGCTCCCGGCCGAACCATGACCCAAAAGAAAATGAAGCCGTTAGCGTGAGGAATGAAAACTATCTGACCTCCAAAGTTACTGAGGGAGATATTTCATCATGTTGCTACCACAAACTGTAGTTTATTTTTTAGGATTTCATATGATAAGTCCACAAAAAGTAGAGCAGAAGTGTAAAATTATTGTAAAATAATATATGGTTGTTAAGAATTACAAAATCTGCAAAGTGTGGAGTGCTTTTCATTTAGCCTCTCTGCTCTGATAAATTCCAGTTACTACTAATTTTGTCACTGCTGTTGTAGATTAGTCAAACGATGATTTTTGGTATGAATACGAGGCACTGCATGCACAAAATATTTAATATTCTCACTGTAGAATTTGGACAAACATAATAGAAGTTTGGATATTGATCACAAAAACAGAAAAATATTTACTAAAACTACAAATCTCTTGAAAAATAACTAAAAAACTAATACAATTGAACAAAATGTAAAAGCAGTTTTCTTCACAATCCTCTTAAATTTTGACCTTTAATTATTTTTCATTCAGAATAGCAAACTAAACTAAAAATTCACATAATATTAACTCAGATAATTAGATTTTTGTGGATGTAATCAAATTATCTGACCTGCTTTTGTTTCCTACTTATTTCCTTTTCAGGGCATAAAAATGAAACATCCCAAACTTTGCCTCCATGCAAGGCTTTGGATGCTTCCTGCTCCGGTTTGACAGAACGGCTCGGAAAACCCATGAAGTTAAGATGGAAGCAGCTTCAGATCTGTTAATCCTCCCGATTAAGATAAAGTAACCAGAGTTTTATGAGCTGGTAAGGAAAATAAAGGAAATTGTAACAAAACATTCAGATTACTCATCTGACCTCATGAGGCTCACTGTCTTTATAGAAACTCCCTCGCTAGCAGACCGACGGATGACCTCTGTTAGCTACCTGGTGATGATGCAGCTCATATAAAATCACTTTTAGATCCGTTTTCAATGAGTCAGAATGATAAAACAGGTTCATTTTATTTTATTTTTTTATTTCAGTGAATCAATAATAACTATGACTAGTTCATGTAACAACTAAAAGAAATCCTGAATGAAAAGAAGCAGGAAGAAGCATAAATTTATAAAATAAAAGTTTCATATTGACAAAAACTAATTTGAAAACATTTTCTTTTGCCTGATTTTGTTGTTAGTTATATGAATTATTGTAATTTAGTCCTTAAAATACAAACGTTTCCACTTAACTTTATATTTTGTCCGTCTGATGATGTAATTTTCAATAGTAAATGATTCAAGTTTTGAATTATTTACTACTGAGTACCTGAGTAAACTTTATACCAAATACTTTTTACTCTGACTCGAGTCATTTCTTTGATGGATACTTTTTGCTTTTACTTTAGTAAAAATATGTTGAAGTAGTGATACTCTACCTAGAGTATAACTTGTATCCACTTCCATTTATGACTAACATCTCTTCTGTAAAATAAAAATCTAATTTATGTATGTTTTGCAAATACTGCCCCACACTTCCACACAAACAGTGAATTATATCAAATATAAAAGATGTTTTTGTTCCTTAATTCCTTTCCTGGGTTTAAAACATCGATAGTTTTGGATCAGGTTCAGGCTGCAGAAGGTCCATGTTTACCTTTGCAGCTAAAGACAGTTTTAGTGAAGTAAAAGCTTCTCTGTGACTGTGGTGAACATAAGTACATCTAAACTGGAAGTTTTTTTGCAGCAGCTTCCTGCCAGAGCCAGATATTTCAGGTTTTTTCCCCTCCAACCTGAATGTCCTCTCTCTGCAGCCTAGCAGGCTAAATAACAACATTTCTGTGCTTCCCCCTGACTGATAAGAAGCATCTTTGCTGAAGCAGCTCCGGGGCTTTGAAGCTTTCAGATGAAAATATAATGTTGTGGGGAATTTGCTGAAGTGACTCATGCTGCCTCTCCTGACTTTAACCTTTGAAATCGAGACAGGTACATAAAAATAACTCTGGAATGGTGTTCAAGTGCACCTTGACTCAACTTTTTGAGACAAAGTGCTGAAAACGGGAAACATTTCTTCTGGTTTTTATTTTGCAAATGTTTCAGATCATCAAACATATTTTAATTTAATACAATCTAACCTTGTTTTAGGTGAAAAATAAAAGCTTCCCTTCTTAAATTGTAAATTAATTGTTATTGTAAAGGTTTTGGCGTGGTCTAGTCCAAGTCTGGAATTAAATCTCACAGCATTCATGCTTGAAAACCTTCCCATCTGTCCAAATGAAAACAATTCATCAAACTAAAAATCCTCCACTGTGATGTAGAGCTGTTGTATCCACTGGGTATTCAGGGCAATTTATTTTTATTGCATGTTTTTATTTGCTCAGATTATCTTTGTCATAATAGGAAGCAACCTTTGACACAAGAAACAGATTCAATCTGTTAGTAAATACTGGATTAAAATGTTCATCCTGTTAATGGATTGAAGAGTCTGTGATTCATTAGTTAATTGCATTTTCAATTCATAAAACCTTTTTGCTACTAAGCTATAAAACAGATAAACATGTGAGTTCAACAATAAATATATTTATTGTTTTTAATCTGTTAATCATATTATTCAATCATCAGATTGGAGCAAAGTTTCCAGGAAGTCCTGATCATTACTGGAGCTTCTTTAGGAATGTGAACTGTGGACGCTAACATTAGCATTACCTGCTACATAGTTAGCATTAGCTTGAATAGCTTCGCTGATAGGCTAACTCCTTTTAGCACAACTTGAACACAACAATAGTCTTTCCAGATTAATTTAGAAGCAAAATTTAGAGAAGCAGCTTCGTCATCCATCGCTGTTAGCGGATGTAGCTTGTGCGTCAGATTTACTGGTGTACCAGAAACGTGTCAACACAAAGATTCCAGCTTGGAAATTCTGTGTGTAAAAAGTAAATCTATGTAATTAATTATCATAGTTTATGTTGGTCCTAAATTTTAATGTTTAGCTTTTTTTTTTTTTTTTACAAAAACTTGTTTTTATAGTGTTGGTCTGTCCTGTTACTTCTGTGTTTGAGGGATAAACAGCCACAGTGGAAAAATTGATCCTGGGTTTATTTGTGAAAATATTTTAAATTGGTGCTTGTAGTGTCCCTGCCTCCTTCTCTCTGCCTCTCATTACCCAGTCTGAGCTACTAACTTCCATAATCCTGGAAGCTTTAACGCCGCAGCGCTGTGATTGGTTAGACATTACATCAGGGTGATGTAATACTCCCAGGACTGGCTAGTGTGTCTGACAAGGGGAGGGCGGTTTGGAGGAGGCGGAGGGAAGGGGACGGTTAGGGGGGTTTATTGAGCAGAAGTCTCTTTCTCTCTTTCGCCTGCAGCCAGTCAGTGTGCAAGTGCAGTGGCCACAGAAAGCCTCTAATCCCAAAGCACACAGCAGCGCTTTGGAGAAGGAGGGAAATAATCAAGACTGTTTCCATAGGCCCCCCAATCTAAAAGCTGGAGATAAGCTTTGCTGTGCATGCTGCCGTGTGTATTGGGGATACGCTCACAAAGCATAAATGGGATTTTTTTTCTCTCGTGTGGTTGAAATTCAATCATTAATTGCAAATAGACAGAGAAGAAGAAGAAGAAAAAGATTGTTTGGCACTGTCAGGAAATGCCAAGGCGTTAGGTGTTTGTGCATAATCACTCATAGCCAATTTCTCAGTGCGGCGCGAGGAGCTTGTCCATGAATCCGGAGGTGTAATGGCGTATCTGTGTGTGGAGATGAGGTCTGTGCACAGCAATGCCCCGGGCTCAAGCACTGTTTCCTCCTGATTGCTTTCAAACCGTGGAGCTTTGAAATAATGGACAAAGTGATGTTAGCAAAATGAATTCCAGCCCAAACATTAGGGAATGAAACTAAACTAAAAACTATGAATGGAACACCAACAGTTATGAAGGTAGAGAAATAAAATGAATCAATCTCAGGATCTATGAATAATCTGTAGGAAAATGTTTATTTTTGACTTCTTATTGAATTATTTTTAGGAAGCATTCCAACCAGTCCTGTTTAATCTGTTTCAATCCAACTCTAGTCCTGTTCGGTTGGAGAGGTGTGAATACATAATCTACCAAAAAACCAAACTCTGGTCTGCCTACAGACCTCTGTTCAATTGAAGTGAACTCTGGTGCGGTTTGAATATATATGTGAATACCAAATGAACCAGAGACCGCTCCAAAAGCAGGAAATGGACTACAGCGCAGGTCATTTTGGGTAAATAAAACAAAATAAACATGTTACCACTGGGATCTCAAAATAATTCAGACATTTTTAATACCCAGATCTGACATGTTGGAGCGGTTATTGTATCTAAATCTTAAAGTCCACCATTTTAACGGACCTTTGAGAAAAGCAGTTCTTCCAGATGAAAAGCCAAGCCTGGTGGATTTGGTTTCACTAAACAAGCCAAAAATATTCAAAGACAAAATATTTGAACTGCAAGAATAAAATATGTATGATCTCAGTTGATATAAAGGCCCTAAACAGTAAAATTTGAAAGGTTCGAATGTATCCAAAATGTAAGTTAAACTAATAAACAAAAAAAATAAAACATTTAGCTGTGGACCTCTGATTTGGCCCGAGGTTTGGTGTTCGTCCTCCATCAGCCCTGATCTGTGAATTTGTTGTGGAGAACAGTATCTTTGCCCAAATTTACAGCTAATTAATGCAGGTTGCTACAGCAACCGAAGGTAAATATATCAAAATGAATTATTCAGGTTGAATACTGTAAACAAACTGAGGACTTTTATGAGTCAAATGATGCAGTTTCTTTATTTATGATCTCTCTATGAAAATAGGATGAGTAGAAAACAAGCCAAACGACGTGGTGCTGAAATCTGTGTTTCATTTTGAATGAAATGAGATGTTGAATTCAGAATTAGAATAGCATCACTAAAGGTTATACGATAAAATCCTGACAGAAAATGTTTGCTTGTAAGGTCAAACATTGCCTTAAGTTAAAGAAAAAATGACTGCAGTGTTTAAAATTTAAGGCACCAGAATAATAACCATAATTCTTTCATTTTGATATTCCTCTACATGCACTGCAAAACACAAAATCTTTTCAGTGAAAATATCTCAGTACACCAAAGATGAGAAAGTCTTACTTACAAGTAACTTTTCAGGAAGATAAGTAAATAATTCCTTAATATTGATGAAGAAAATGCCAGTTCCACTGGCAGATTATTTTACACATTTTTCTCTTGCTATAAGTAATCTGTCAGTGGAAGTAATATTTTTCACCAATATTAAGGAATTATTTACTTAAAACGAACTCCTATATCTCTCTGAAAAGATATTTGCCCTGGAAACTTGACAAACATACTTGGGAATATTTTGTGTCTTTTCAATACTTTTCTTATAAGGTAGCTTGTAATGAACACAGATCCTGCTTTCAAATTTCTCTGTAACCTGGAAACAGCTGAGCTATTATTATAGCAAAATATAGAAAACTAATAAAGCTCAAAAAGGTTAAAACAAACAAAAAGCAGAGTTATCTGGATAAAAAAGTGTCAGAACAAATGACTGTCATTTCTCACTTTGCTCAAAGCTTGGAATGGAAAGAAAAACAAGGTGATGATTACACACAGGCTCACACACAAGCAGGAATATATACACTCGCTGATACAGTTAAACTAACTTTGTTCAAAGGAAATAGCCAGAGGTAAGTTTCCTTTTCAACAACTGCACTGTTGTAATGGAAACAAAGCAGAAAAAAGTGATGAATTGTGAGGACCGACACTAGATGAAAAGAGTGACAGTAAACATGCAGAATTCAAACAAAGATTTGAGTCTCAGGGTGATTTGTTGGCTTTAGTAAATATGCTGGGGACAGATCAGACGGGGAATTTCCGGCTGTAAGCGGCTGAGCCTATATGTTTGAGTCTGACAATTCATAAGCCTTGACGGGTGCTAACATGGATGCTAAAGCAGATGCAAACAGTGATGAGGATGATTTGTCTTCACAATCTAAACTTGTCCAAATCTGTATTCCTGTTTGAGGTTTTACATTAGGCACGTTTCCCTCTCACAGGCGCTCACTTCTGCTGCAGCTAAACCAGCTATGTGACAATCCAGCATAGCCATCTTACATCCATCCATCCATTTTCTATCATTCTTGTCCCTAGTGGGGTCAGGTGGTGCTGCTGCCTCTCCAGCTACGTTCTGGGCGAGAGGCGGGGTCACCTGGACAGGTTGCTAGTCTGTCGCAGGGCAACACAGAGACATACAGGACAAACAACCATGCACACACACACACACACACACACACACACACACACACACACACACACACACACACACACACACACACACACGCACACCCCCACGCACACACACTCACACACACGCACGCACGCACGCACACACACACACACACACACACACACACACACACACACACACCTAGGGATAATTTTTTGGAGAGAGCAATTTACCTGACAGTCATGTTTTTGGATGGTGGGAGGAAGCTGGAGAACCCGGAGAGAACCCACCATGCACAGGGAGAACATGCAAACCCAGGACCTTCTTGCTGCAAGGCAACAGCTCTACCAACTGCACCACTGCGCAGCCCCACCATCTTACACATTAGATACAAATCTATTATGATGTACATTAAGCAGTATACAGACCTAAATTAGTGACATGCATAAGTGAATTTGTTGCTGCTTTCTAAATGTTCACTTGCTAGAATTTGCTTCACTTTTATATATTGTTCTTTTATTTTTATTTTATCTTAGGTGTACACTGCAAAAAAAACAACATTTTACCAAATTGTTTTGGTCTAGTTTGTCTTATTTCAAGTGTAATATGATATTTGCAGTAGAAACTAGACCAAAAATACTTGGTAAGATTTTTGTTTTTGCAGTGCTACAACACGCCAGTCACATAAAATCCAAAGAAAAACATTTGAAAATCTGGTTTGCATACATTTTCCAGGCTCTAATGTGTGTTTCAGTCCATGCTGAATGAACCTTTATGACATGAATTTTCATCCTTTTGACTGTTAATGTGAACATGCAGCGTTTTCCTCGGTTTCCTCTGATCATCAACGGTTGCAGGTTTGGTGTCGTAGCGTGACGGACGCCTTCAGAGCTCGCTGTTTAAACATCTCCCCACGTGTTTCCCTTTTGATCAGAGTCTGCCATTCTTACTGATTTTCCGAACCACTGATGCTTGTCAAAGAATTAATTACCTGGATGGTTGCTCTGCTGACTCCGGCAGCAGCTGTGGGGGTTCACCGCCGAGACCCTGGTGCTCTCCCAGCATTCCCGGCTAATCACCTACGATCCATTTCAAAGTCAACCTGACTGGCCAGCTACCCGGAGAATAGCAGGATCTGTCCTGACATTCATATTTACATGCAGCATCCTGCGGCTTAGAGTCGGGATCAGCCACGGCGCTAATGGTGGCGGCTGCCTCTGAGGGTTCATTAGATACAAAAAGATGCAGCACATTTCTGCGTCCTCACTGGGTTCTTTTCAGGATGCGTGTAAATCATCCTCACTGTGGGAACATTATTTATCTAAACAGAAGAATCTGAGACACTTGTTCATGTGTTAGGCAGACTTGTGGATGCCACACGTTTTCAGGTTGGCTTTGCCTTCTGGGAGAATCTCGCCATGTGGCTAACTGTGAGGCTAGCATATGTGAAGGGGCTATAAATACATCCCATTCCTGCCTGGTAGTTTGTCTGTGGAGCCGCCCGTCTCCCAGCATGCCGCTGTGTTTGTGGGGCTGCGGCGGGATGCATGACGTCAGTCAGGCTCAGAGCTCTGCCTGACCTCTGTCACAAGAAGAGGAGGAGAACCAGAACAGAGGCCTGGATGCAGAACCGGGCTCTTCACAGGAAACGCTGCACAGGCAGAGGAGGACGGCCTTAAATACAGCAGAGAGACTGACTCAGAAAACTACAACACGTACAAAATGAAGAAATACAGCGTTAAGACAAAATATGCCCACACTGCAGCCCTTAAATATTCACTATTTATGGATTTTACATAAACAATGGATCCTCTGTGTTTAGTTTTCAAGTACGCACAGATTACAACATGAATTATAAACTACAGTATATACACTGAAAAAACAGAGTTGTGTTGTATGTTAGGTCTAGTTTCTAGAGCAAATATCTTAGTTCACTTAAAATAAGACAATACAAACTTACAAGTAACTTTTCAGTAGGACATATGAGCTTCTTTAGAGTCAGTAATTCCTTAGTAATGATATAAAAAACCTAGTTTCACTGGCACATTATTTCACTAATAGGAAAAATGTCTTTTTGCGAGTGAAGCAAGTAGTTTTGATCAGTGTTACGACTGGCTCAAAGTCATAACAAAACGGGAGTTAAAGTGCATAAAAAGGAATATTTATTAACAAAAACAACAATGGATTGTGGATGTCAGTATCAGTGGTGTAATGCAACGATTGGATGTGGTGTATGAGTGCATATGGAAGTGTTGAGGTGCAAAAACAAAGACAAACTCAAATGTGCAAAAGGAGGGGAGCTGAGGCCTGGCAGCAGAGCACCACATGCACCAGCAGGCCAAAGGCGACCCGGAAGACGGAGACAGTCGGGTTCAAATACTCTGCGCTCCAAATCAACGGATCAGCAACACCTGCAAAGGGGAGGAGCACAAAGGCACCCGCAACTCAGCTCACAAGGCCCAGGGCTGTAACAATCAGTATCCAGGAATTATTGATTTTAATCAAGCTCATATCTTACTGAAGTTGTTTTTTTATTTCAAGTGTACTAATATACTGTATTTGCACTAGAAAACAGATACAAATACTTGTTAAGATTTTGTGTTTTTGCAGTGATGAGTCTGAATTCTGACTTGTTTCAACATTGGGTTTGCTTGTTCTCCGTGTGGGTTCATGCGTTCTCTCTGGGTACTCTGCTTTCCTCTCACGGTTTAAAAACCTGCATGTAAAGTCAAATCCTTCCTCTGAATCGAACAACATTGCATGCTGTCTCTCCAGGAAACTTGTGCAGAGTTTTCTCTGCTTCTGGCCCAACATTGCTGGTGGCCATCTTGTGTGTTTTCTTTGCTCCCTTGGTTCAACACAGCATGTATAAGTATCAAATCCCCCAAAGTCAATATTTTGCAGAACCAACTTTCACTGCAATTACAGCTGCAACTTTTTTTGGGATCTGTTTCTACCAGCTTTGAACATCTGGAGAGAAAAGTTTTGCTCATTCCTCTTTTCAGAACAGCTCCGGCTCAGTCAGGTCTCAGGAATACACTTTGATCCAAACCATTCCTTTCAGCTCCGGCTCCATGTTTAGGGTCATTTTCCTACAAGGTGAACCTCCACCACCATCTGAAGACTTTAGCTGCCACATTTTTCCTGCAGTTTTCTTTCAACATCACAGTTTGTCTTCTTCTGTATACTTATCTTGGGTCAACACTTCCCAGTTATCAGCTGTTTTAGGGAGAAAAGTAAAACCACATCATCCAGAAAAGTAACACTTTCTCCACCTAAGGCAACCTTCAAATATCAAATAGTGTCAAAAAACTTTGGAGAAAATTATGAAAATTTGCCAAACTTAATAGCATTATCGGCAATAAACTGACAACCAGTCATCGTATTTTGATTTTTCCGATGCAGTGCTGAAGCATTTCATCAATACTAAGAGTTAGAAAAATATTCTTGTTCCACTGGAAGTTTATTTTACTTACAGCAAAATATTTTTCCCATGTTTTAAGTGAAATAATCTATTAGTGGAACTAGAACTATTTACCAATATTAAGAAATTGACCCAAAAAAATACATTTTGTTAAAAAGTTACTTGTAAGTTAGTTTTGTCTTATTTCAAGAGTACTAATATATTTGCACTAGAAACTAGACAAAAATATTTTTCGAGGTGCAAGATTTAAAAAAATGTAGAGTTTGCACACTGTGGCATCTTCCAGTCCTGCATGATTTTTAAAATCCCAGGTTTAATATTTGTCTTGTCCCACCAGAGGTTGAACTCCGCAGCTCCTCCAGAGTCACCACTCATTAAATTCTCTTTCTGCATGTTAGTGTTTTGTGATGAGTTGATGAAAACAGACAGAGCAGCTGCATTTATACTGAGATTTAATTCAACCCAGATGTGACTTCTGAAGGAAGTTGGTTGCATGAGATTTTATAATTGGGAATCGGAATAAATGGGGTTGAATTGTTAGGATTTATATTTGTAAAAAAATTGTACTGTCTTTCCCCTTCACAAAAACTAAGTTAAATACATTAACATTTGCTATTGTAATGTGACAAATTGTAAAAAAAGGAAAAAAGTTGCAAATACTTGTGCGTATCTCTGTATATGCTGGCATGCTTGTAGCTGCGCAGTATAAACATGCTGATGTTCTGCACTCAACATCCACAGTAAACAAATCATGAGCACCGAGCGCACAGAAATACAGATTACACACACATGGACGTTCCCATCACAAATCCACGCACGCTGTGTAAACATCAGGACTTCTGACTGCAAAATGAAACTCAATATCCAGAGACAGACATGTGGGAAAGATCAATTCAGTTTTGGTATTTATTATATGTACGTATTACACTAAAAGTCTCTGAATGAATTGAAAAGAATGACGTTATATTCATGGGCATGAGATCACATAGCAGCACTCTTCATAAATACCTGAGAGGCAGGGTTGCTGTTACTGCCATATTCCTGATTAAATCATAACCATATTCTCTTCTTGATTGTATGAACAGAGAGAAAACACACACACACACACACACACACACACAGGCGGAAAAGCCGTAATGAAACATCATAGGCATGACTATTACACACACTCTCATCTAGAATACAAATTCCCCGTGCAGTTATTTGTTTTTATCCATCAGTATTCATTATTCCAGTGAATATATCATTGAAGTGCACCTATTGATCCTGTATTAAATCCCATTGTTGTATTCCTATTCAGCTGTGAGGCAGGTGAGGCGAAAAGGAAGGGTGACCAAATGTCATGGTGACAACATGGAGCATTGTCAAAGGTAGCTTTATCGATCAAGATAGACAGAGAGAGGGAGCAGCCAGATATTTCTGCAGGACCCCAACCGGCTGACATTTTACAAAAGTTGTCCTTTCTATTTTCTCACCATCTATTGTTGCACACAAAGACCACAGCAGCCTTGGCGCAGCTCTGTGAGCTGTGGCCTTCACACCCAGCAGAGACAGTGAGCGGCTTCTGGTGCAGCTCTGTTTAAAAAGAGACAGTGTTGTTCATTAAATTTATCTGTGGTAATTTTTACAGTGCGCATGCTGGGCCTCTCAGAAGGTGGCCCGAGCATTGTGTGGGTTTTCTGCTTTGACATTTTAAAGGCCCTGCTGTCTCACGGTGTCAGCGGTTAATCTGAAACACAACGTGGACGGTGGCTCCACGCTCTGCTAAGGGTCCAATTAGGTTGCCAGCCATGTTCTGCCATTTCTTACACAACTCCAAGACTCCGAAACTCTCCCAGTGGGATCTCTCCTCTTTTCCTTTCAGGCTCAGATCCAAATAAAGGCAAATAGCTGAAGAGCTTCAGCTGCACACAGAAAGCCAAACTGGCACCGAATGTGTCAGACTGGAAGAACAACACAAACCGGACAGAACCGTGCTGGACTTTTACACGCAAACTCACCAGATTTGACCTTTGACCTACTTTATCTCTTTTTCTACAGTTAACTAAAGCATCTGTTTAACAAACTTTTAGATTGAGCCAAAGTAAGTACTTAATCCACACATGATTTTCAAAATGTTGTTTTCATGACCCAGACCGCTGAATCTTTTTTATCTGACAGATTTTACTTTGCTCATTTAGAAATGCAGGATGTTTAGCGTTTTCTATCATTCGTTATAATCGTAAATGTTGAATAATGTGTGAAACTTTAAGTTTGAGCCTGTCTTAATTTCTTTTTAAAGAAAAAAAAATCAAAAATGTATTTTTTTATTGGCTGTCAGATGTGATGTAATCACCCCAAGGTCACCTCTGATTGGTTAAAAAGCTCCCCCTGATGACTCCTCCCACCGATGTTCAAACTGCTAGGATGTGAAAGGTTTGCCACTTTTCAGGAAATTAAAAAAATACATATTATGAAGTTTTGCTTTGCTGGATCAGAGCCAGGACTGATTAATTCAGTTAAATTCAACACAAAACACTTTATTGATCCCAAAGGAAAATAATTAGAACGGAAGGGAAATTAAATCAGATTTAGTAGGAAATTGTGTTTGCAATGTAACTTGTACCTTGGAGAATTTTGCCTAAGGTTTCTGCAACAATTTTGTTTGTTTTTCTTCCAAGCTCTGGACGTGTTATCCAATCCCAGCTGCTCTCTAAAATTAGGATGCTGCTCTCACAACAGCAGCAGAAGACTGAAATCCACACCCCTGATCCCCAAACAGATGCCCTATTCAGAACAGAAGCACTTTAAAAGCAACACGGCTCCTTTAAAGACATGACGGAACGTGACGTTCCACAAAATCACTTCCTTTTCCTCACATTCATACATATGAAACACATTTTTTAAAATATTTACATTTGTGACAAAAAAGGAAACAGTGTGACAACAATTTCAGTAAATAGATCCAAACATGTTTAACATCAAATTTGGTGCTTGATTATATCAATTGTTAGTTTCCAATAGATTTTTAAACCATTAACCAAAGTGTTCAATTAAGTGTTTATACAAAATAAATGTATGTATGTAAGTATGTTCTACTCTCAAAATACAAAAATGTTCACCTTCCTCTTTAAATGCTTGATAGATGTCGCTTGATGCGAGGATCAAGAATTCATCCTTCAGATTACTTTGACAGATTCTGAAGCTGATTTTTATTTATTTCAGACATTTTTTAACTTTTCCATATACAAGTAAAAAATATTCCAACTTGTTGTAGGCATCTGTTTGTTTTTCTTTCCAAAATAAAAGTAATAAAGAAATGAATAAACGATGTTAAAATTCCTGCCAATGGCAAAAAACCAAAATGTAGATCAGTAAAAATAAACTTTAATGTGACTTAATCTAGGGTCGCAGTTAGGTTGCCAAACATGTTCAGCTATCCTTCATAAGGTTTGGGAAACTCTGAGTCATTCGCAGTGGGATTTCCCTTCTTTCTTTACCTGCTCAGGTGCAAATGAAGGCAAATGGTCAAAATGTGACCCTGCAGCTCCATGAAGCCCAGAATGTGATGACGCAGCATGAAGCCAAAAGACTGCAGAGATGCAGGGGGAAAACTCCTACAGGTAATTATCCCAGACACGGATTCCGTTTGTTCGGCAAAAAGCATCTTGTGTTAAAGCAGCCCAGATCAAAATGTCGTGTCATACAATATTACCGTCAGCAGCCGCGCTATTAAATTAGCCTTGCTGCTCCTCTGCTTCCCAGGATGTTTATCTGTTGCCAGGGCTGGAAAACCTCCACACTCATTGCTTTGCACCAAGTCGACACAGAAAGCAGATTAGCTAGATTTCATGATCTGTGAAATGATCTTAGAGAAGGAGGAAACATGCAGCATTCCTGAGTGGTGTGTGTGTGTGTGTGTGTGTGTGTGTGTGTGTGTGTGTGTGTGTGTGTGTGTGTGTGTGTGTGTGTGTGTGTGTGGGCGTGTGTGTGTCTTCATGCTAGCTGTTAGCCTCAGCTAACAGGATAACAGAGGAGCTCCAACCTGAAGCTCCTCACTCAGACCTCAACCACCCAAGCAGAATACTCTCAGGTTCTTACCATAAACAGATTAATAGAAATGTAATCAAATTAGCAGCATTATTATTTGGCCCAAATAATAACCTCAGCGCTCATGCAGCAAAGGCTGCAGTTCCTGGAGTCGCCACTTGAGGCTCACTCCAAAACGCAGCTCAGTCAGCCATGAACCCTCGTGCTAAATGTCTCTGCAGCCAATAAAAACACTTTTAGGACCTGTTGTCATTTAAATCCTTGATTGTGTTACATTTAATGATCTAAAAGATAAAGTCAACAGGATAAATAATTTCTATTTGGAGCTAAAATACAATACAGAATCTGTAACTTTGAATGGATCTGATTTCACTAAAATATGAAAAAGTATGCACAACACTAAAACATTTTTACTTGAAACATTTGCTTCCAGTGCAGTCATTTTAAAACCTATTATTTTCTGCTGGTAGTTTCTCATCTTGTTACATTCGGTGGCTTCATAACCCTTTGAACATTTTTCACAATTTATGCTACAACCACAAATGTTGCTGTCTTTTATTTGCATTTTATGTGAGTGCAATACAGCATAGTGCATTAAAAAATGCAATTCAATTTGATTCAAAAGTAATTTATTTATCCAAAAGGGAAATTAAATCTTGTTGTAACTCAGATCATCCAAATATCTTTAAAGATTCGTGGACTGTGTTTGTTTGTTCAATATTTTATCTGCGTAGTTTCTTATGGTATCATGAATTGGCTTTTGAGAGAAGTGCTAGGCTAACTAAGATTTTTATATTCAAAACTTTTGTTTATGTCGAACAGTAAATGAATTAAATAAAAATAATAATAAATTTAGGAGTATCTGAGTAAAAATGGGCTGAATGAAAATACTCAACCCGTTTGAGTTTTTTTATTATTATTATTTTCTTTAGTAAAGCCATATAAAAACATGCTGTGTTTGTTATTCTGTCTCATTAAACCCTAATAAAATACATTGAAGTCTTTGTTTTAACATGCTAAAAAGTTCCAGGTTTATACTTGTATTATTTACATTCTAGACAAAGAGTAATAAGAGAAATAAATATAAGCTTATCATCCAGATTCATGTAAAAGCCAGTTTGTATGTTTTATTATTCATATATTCTTCATGTAATTAGCATATTATGCATAGATGCCGACTTTTGATATGTAACTTAGCAACTGAGACATAAAGTGCCCTTTATATGTGAGAGTGAAGCCTTTGGGAACCTGTTATTCAGAGAACTGTACTCTGCCACCAGTGGTAGAAACGGAGAGAAAAGCAGTGTGGAGAAGATTTGCCAGTTAACATCTACAGGGCAGCTACAGTAAATGGTGCGGCAGAAACTTTGAGTGAAAACCTTGCACAGCAATAAAGTGATATAGACATGAATAATGCAGGAGCATTTAGTTCAGTGCTTAGGAATCAGATGTCCCTGGTGCCCTAAAGGATTCCAGTCTACTGAGCCAGCGTCTCTGGGTTGGAATAAACCCGCGCAGACCCAAATGAGAAATTCAGCACTCAGCTCTGTCCTGCCAAGTCACATAAAACAGCCTGCATGGTCATCAGTGTGCAAGGAAATGAATTAATACGTATGAACGAGAAAATTACCTAAATAAGCTCCACTATGTGCACACATAACACATGCAGTCTGAATGTCTGTGTGACAGTGAAGAAAAATATTCACAAATTAATGTTTTTCTACCTTACATTGAATATAGTTATTGATAATTAGAGAAAATATGGAACAGCAGAGATTTTATTTTTTTTAAAAACTAGATGTTTTTTTAAATGACTGAGATGACAGGACAGAAAGTTTTCAGGTGGCTGCTGGACGACCTGCATGTGGTTCTAAATGTGACAGCAGAGTCCAGAGATCTCCATATGTTTGAACTGGACGTTATAACTGCAAAACAGAAACATTTCTTCCAAATAAGACACTCTGGTCCGACTAAAATCTCCTGCAGCCCAGAGGCCAGATGAGTTCTGGTCCGATGGAAGCAAAATGGAGTTTGACTTCAATTCCAAAAGGTTTGCTTGTCTCATAAATAAATGAACATTCCCTGCAGTGGAACATGGTGATGGCAACATCCGGATCTGGGATTACCTTTCTTCTGATAGATCAGGAGTTTTTATTGAAGAAGAAGATTTCCAGTGGTGGGGACATTTCTACTAAAATGCTAACACTGACAATTTTGTTGTTTAGCAATTTTGAGAACTTTAAAAATGTTTAGCGCACTTAGCTTTCCCTAACTTAAATTCTAGAGCTCTAATTTACTGTTTTGAACTCTGAACTTTGAAGGCTTGTTTATTGACTACACATTTATATTCATGCTCTTATTTTGAAGTGGAGACTCTACACAGCAATTCCATTTCCTCTCCTCATATTCTCTCTCGTTCCACCAACAGCTTTATGTCAAACAAGAAACATACAGGAACAAATTAAAACATAAAAACTATAATGTTAAAATCAAACTGGTGCTCGAGGGCCGTAGCTAGTCTTTAAAGAGCAGATATCAATCAAATTGAAGTTAGCATTTTAGCATTAGCTTGTGCTAAATACCATGCTGGTGTAGGATATTGGTGTCAGCAGAGCTAATGTTTATGATTAGCGCTTTAGGGTTAGCACAACTAACTTTCCAAGATTTCCAAAAACTACTCAATTTACTATGATACATAAAATTTCATTTAAAAGAATCAGAATCTTTGATCATTTGCTCTTAAGTTTTGTATTAATTGGTATTTTTCTAAGTTCTTGAGCTTGATCATGCTATATTTCTGTTTCCAGTAATCACTCTGTACAGTATTTATATCCTGTATTTGTTGGTAGACTCTCTTGTTTCCATTATTACGGCTACATTTCTATTGCCATGATCTTCCTGTTTCCTGCCTGCGTTTGGTACCTCACAAAATGGCTTTCAGTAAAAAGAGCTTAAATTAAGCTTTCAAATGATATAAGCATGACATAATTAGGTTAAAAAATTAGTTACAATGTGCTTTATTTAACTAGCAACCTGGTGGACTAAATCGAATGTCTGCATGTGTCAAATCAGTTGAGTTTAGGTACAGATTTACTTAAAGACGTGACCTTTTTAAAAAAGCCTCAGAAAACTTCTGAATTAATCTTTGAGTTCCATCTGGTCACCTGTAGAAAACCTTGTAAAGGTTTCCCTGAAGTCTCTAATGTATTCCTTTAAAAATGTTTACGAGTATCGACGTCTTACATAAACGCCTCAGTATGTGTGAGAAAAGCTCCCAGAAACATAAGCTCAGTAACAACTTTACTTTTCGGGATTCTTGTGGGATTCGGGTTTATAAATAAAACTGAGGGAGTTGCTGAACGAGAGTTTGAGTGCTAATTTTGCTGAACTGCTGGGAAGCTTTCATTTTGTTGTCTCAGCTGCTCAAAGCATCAACTAATGAGTAATTAATTACCACACATATCCAAATCAAATGATCTCCGTTTCCCTCCCCTCGCATGTTTGTTCTTGTTTTCATTTAGTTCTTCTGCTTGTTAACTTGAAAGAAGAATTCATTCTGAAATAAAATCAGAATTTCTGACTTTCTTTTGGCACATTCATGTTTTTCCACATGCTGAGGTATTTTCACATGAATATGTTGATGTTATTTGCTTTATTTGACATTAAAATGATCTGATTTCCATTCATTAATGCAAATGAAGCAGCCAGAAGCCCCGCCCCTCTGCAGGAGCTTTGGGTCCTCTCTGAACCGGCGATGTGGCGTTCAGGGCGGTCCGCTCCCCTCACAGGTAGGGGCGGCATGGTGCCTAGCAGGAGGAGGGAGCGCGCACGCTGGTGACAGGAGCATCAGTTTCACAAACGGTCTACTCCTTCGCCCCTGAAAGTGTGGCGTAATCACGTGCGGGGGTGATGCACCATGAAATGGAATGGCTGCCCAATCCGGGGGAGCGGGCTCAGCGGCGTGTCTGCAGAAATGAAGGTCATTCTTTACCCAGAGAGGCTGGTGTCAGAGGAAAAGGCCTCACAGGTGCTGGTCAAACATGGCCACAGGCAGACGGGAGGCAGCGCTGGGGCAGACTTCAGGTTTGGATCTGAAAGAGGCGAGAAGTCAATTTTAAATGCCAAATATCCTTAAAGTATGAATATATGGAGCTTAATTGTTTAAAGCCTATGTTGCTAAATATGGGTAATGAGGGCTGTGAACAGAAAGCGGATTGTTTTCTTGACCAAAAAGAAATTTCTAACAATAAGACGTTGACTGGATCTCTGGTTGCTTATTGGCCAAACAGAAAAATGACATGTGAGCTTCAAATGTCATGTTTCTATAAAAGATTTGAAAATTTAAAATGTATTTCTCTTTTTAGATGTTAGAACAAAATGAATCATCTCACTTTTAAAAGGAAAAAAAGCTATTTTATATCATAAAGCCGGCTAAGTGAGCACTTTTTATAAATTTAGAAAATTACAAAAGGTAAGAGTCCACCTAAAAGTTAAAACACAGCCAAGACACTTTAAATCACTTCCAAAAGCCTCGTACAATCGATAGTCTTCTGTTTAAATAACATAACTGCACAAACAGCCTATTCTTGTTTCCTTTATGATGAAAAATAGCTTTTTGGTTTCATAAACACCACAGTGGACTTGGCGTTTAGTCTCTGACCTGTAGGACCTTCTGTATTCAGGCGTGTCTTTCCTGATCAAGTCCAGTCGACTGGATCCGTCCCAGCTGGACTCCATTTGAGGGGCAGAAACGTCTAACAAAATAGAAACGAATTAACACAAAATTAACTTACAGGTAACTTCAAAGAGATATAGGAGTTTTTTAAAGTAAACAATTCCTTTTATTGATAAAAAAGTACTAGTTTCACTAGAAGATTATTTCATTTCTAGGTTATAAGTGTAATGATACTTTTCCATCAGTAAGAAATTCATGACTTAAAACAAGCTTCTTGAGCTAAAAACCAGACAAAAATACTTGGTGTTTTTTCCGTGTCCTAGTTTTAATAAATTTGCATTAAAAAGTTTTTTCCACATTGCCATAATGTGTGTAGATTTCTGAGGATTTATTACAGTGGAAAAAGGCTGGAACATATCAAAACATGGAAAAAGTGAAGAGCTGTGAATACGTTCCGGATGCGTTCTATAACAATTATGTTGAATTGATTAGTCCAATCTTACTAAATTACTCCGTCTCAATAAACATGAGCGTGTTTTTATTGGCATGTGTGTTGCATGACAAATTTGAGCTTTCACAGGGACAGATAAGGCCGAGCTGCCGCTAACAGACTTTATTCCTGGAGAAGGTTCAGCCCAGCCAAAAAATAAATTCAAAACATGATCTGAATCCTCCAACTGGTGACATTTTCTATCTCCCAGATGTATCAGTGTTCCTCCAAGCAATCAAGAAGTAATTCCCTTTATCGGCCAGCATGAATATTAAAGTTTTGTGCTGGAGGGATCCGGGGAATAAACACAACAGCACCGGCACCTGGCCCGGACTTTGGTGGATAGCTGATGAAGCAGATGAGTGGCTCACTGTGTAATAGCCTGGCTGTAAAGATTCTGGCAGTAACCGCAGCAAAACCCAAGGAAAACAAGGAATCAGCATCTTCTTTTCTTTCTCTTCTTGACATATGTAAATGAAAACCTGCTCAACAGCAGCAGACCGTCCCAACACACACACAGAAATCCAGACGTAATTTTAAAACTGTGTGAAAAAATGCAGATGTGAAGATATTTTTAAGGAAGTATTATTACTAGAAAATGTTTTTGATCAAAAGGAAACACACGGAGACGGTTCTGACTGATCGTCTTAACACTTTCCAACCACATCTAAGGCGGCGAGACGATCAATCTTCAGACATGACAGAGAACATTAAATAAGCAGAGCTGGAATAAACGGCAGCTTTAAACGTGTCTGGTGATGCACTTAGAGACAAAATGACCTGCGCTGGACAAATAAAACACCTGCATGCGTAAAACATTTATCATCACCGAAATGATTCACATTTAGTCTGTCCTTCATTCTGCAGAGATCTAAAATGAAAACCAATACAGCCTGAACATGTCTGCATTTCTAACATTCAACGCTACATTTATTTTATTAGAATTTGATTTGATAGACCAACTTAAAGTTATACATAAATGCCTTTCAAAACTGTTTGAAAACAAACTCAGCAGTCAGGATTTTGTCATTATTATCTTTGGAAATAGCTGTTAAAATAAAAAAACTTCTTAATTTAAGAAGGAAGATGAAAGCTAGCTGATTTGTTCTAGTTTATTAAAACATTAAGGACTCATCAAACATGGACACAACAGTTTATCTGAGCAGAGAAAAGGCTTTCACAATTAGTTTTAAACAATGTTATGTCAATAAAATCACAACGATTTGGTCCATCACTCCAGAAAACCAAAATCTTACCAAGTATTAATTAGTTTCTACTGCAAATCCATTAGTACACGTAGAATAAGACAAACCTAACTTAGAATGAACTTTTCTACAAGATAAAGGAGTTTATTTTATGTCAATAATCCCTTAATATCAATGAAAAAGACAAAGTTCAACTGGCAGATGATGTCAATATCAAATTATTTAAATATTGAAGAATTATTGACTTCAAACAAGATCCTTTATCTTGCTGAAAAGTTGCTTTTGAGTTAGTTTTGTTTTTCTTTGGATGCATTAACATATTTGTACCAGAAACGTAGAAAAATACAAGATTTGGGTTCCGGGAAGCTTAGATTGAGATATGAACTACATGTTTCAGATCTTTATTTGTAGCAATATCTTCCTTCCAATTCACAGTTGTGCATCATTTTGTGTTATTTTATCACATAAAGTCCTAATAGTTAAAGTGTGGTAGCAGTGTGAGTTCAAGGGGCTTTGAATACTTTTTCAAGGTGCAGTAGGTGTTGAATTTGGTGAAACAAAATATCAGCAGCAGCAGAAGAGCAGGAAGCAGGTTCTGTTTCCTCTAAATCAGATCTTTGCAGTCTCAGACCGTCATGGCTGTCGTGGTTTTATGTGATCACCCAAAGCCAACGAGCAGAAAGAAGGAGAGGAACGATGGCGCCGTCGTCCTTGTGAGGAGAAAAGTGCTGTACAGTGTTGACTTTGTCATGCTGCCATGTTGGACAACATCCACTCCATCACATCAGTGCCCCGACGCTACTAGCAAGATAACTGGAATGCATTGAATCAGGGTTAGCCAATCAGAGACAGGCTTTTCTGATTGGCTGCCTAATTTTGAAGGCATGTTTTGTGGTGCAACTGGAAAACTTGATATATTAATATTACATATTAATATATGTAATGTTTAAATACGTATAATATACATTATATGTACTGTATATTAAACACATATAATTATACACATAAATTATATGTGTTTAATATTTAATAATATTAAAACACATACAGTTTTGTTTCTCTGGAGTCTAGACAGCCACATAAAAAGCTGAGGCTGTCCAGATTTGGCCCCTGGACCTTCAGTTTGACACACGTGGTCTAGAACTTAAGCCTAGCAGGTAGCTTTCTGCACCCGCAGACTCTTCTGTTAAAACCCAGATCTGCCCGTCTGCCCGTCTGCCTGTCTGCCTGTCTTGCCCTCCAGCTCTGGCTGGTGCTGCTCCAGCTGCGCGGCGGGGACAGAGTGGGCAGTGTGCTGGGCCTGCTGATTAACCCCGGGGCCGGGGCCGGGGCCGGGGCCGGGGCCGGGGCCGGTCCCCCCAGCCAGACGGATCGGCTTTCGTCGGCCCCGGCCCCTGTAATGGGAGCCCGCCACAACAAGCCACATCAAAGAGCGAGGGCCAGCAGGAATGTCAGGTTCAGAGCCGGCAGGAGGACGAAAGGCGAGCAAAGCTGGAGAGCTGAGAGGTTTATGTCGGTTTAAGAGAGTGGAGCTCCAACATAAAGGCTGATCTGGATCTCAATTCTGGTCAGCAGCAGGATTTAAACCCAGCTGGGATGAACTGAAAACAGACAAATCCACTCTTCTTTCATTTACAGCAGAGCTTTTTAAGTTTAATATGGCTGCCAAATAACAACACCTTCAGTTTTTTTTGTTTTGGTTCACATCTGGATCAGCTGTGCTTCCATGAAGGCGACAGAACCAGAAATATGCTTGTTCTGTCCTTTGTTTAGGACACTTTACAAAGTCCTTACTCATTAAACCAAAGATCAACTGCATATTCATACCAATATTTTGTTGCTTGATCAGTAAAAGAAAGTAAAGTCAGTTACATCTTTGCAGACTCCGCACATCCTGGACACAGACTGTTTGTCCCAGATTGATAACATGCATACTTTTGCTAATTTTAGAATGACTTTCTTTTTTGTAAAACCACTTTTTACATACATGTACATGTACATATTTACATATTTATCTTTTTAAAACATTAAT